>NW_025920104.1:5427486-5515254 GCF_902686445.1 Sciurus carolinensis
CATAAAGGAATTAAAATAAGCATACTACAGTGACACAGCCACATCAATTTTTTTTATCAGCTCATTCATAATAGCTGAATTATGGAACCAACCTAGATGGCCTTCAACAGATTAATGGATAAAGAAAATGTGGCAGGTATATACATTGGGATATTAAAGAAGAATAAAATTAGGGCATTTTCAGATAAACGTCTAGAACTAGAGAATATCATGCTAAGTGAAATAAGCCAATCCCAAAAACCAAAAGCTAAATGTTCTCTCTGTGAAGCAGATGCTGATCCATAGTAGGTGAAAGAATGAAGAAACTTTGGATTTTGCAGAGGGGAATGAGGGATGGGAAGGATGGTAGAATGAGACAGACTTTATTACCCTGTATACATGTATGATTACACTACTGGTGTGAATCAACACCATGTACAACCAGAAGAAAGAGAAGTTATGCTCCATTTGTGTACAACATGTCAAAATGTATTCTGCCATCACCTATAACTATTAAGAACAAATATTTTAAAAAGAAAACAATTCAGGGTTAGATCTGTAAACAACTATTTATTTTTACACATTGAGTTGACTGGTGAGATAAGATAAAATTCAACATAGTCTACGGTGGACTGAATTGTGTATTCCCAAAATTCATACATTGAGGCCTTAATGCCAATGTGACTGTATTTGAAGATAGTGTCTTTACAAAGTAATTGAGCTTAAATGAGTTCATAAGAGAAGAGCCCTAATTCAATAGAATTTATGGCCTCAGAAAAAACAGAGGGAAGAAAGGAAAAGGGATAGAAAGAAAGAAAGAAGAAACTTGTTTTCATTTAAAACATTTTTAAAAGTTATTTAGGACAAAGAATGCCCCCTACCATTCCCTTCTCCACCAGAAGTCCTAAAGTAGACCTTGAGTGGATTGATGGATTGCCCATGCCAGCTCTGTTCTGGGAAGAGGGACAAATTTCTCTCTTCATAGATGAGATCCTCTCTCTCTCTCTCTCTCTCTCTCTCCCTCTCTCTCTCTCTCTCTCTCTCTCTCTCTCTCTCTCTCTCTCACACACACACAAACACACTCACACACACACACACACACACTTTTCCTATGTTTCTGGGGGTTGAAGTCAGGGGTTCTCTAAAACTAAGCTTCATCCCCAGTTCTTTCTATTTTTCAAGATAGGGTCTTGCTGAATTCCCATGCTAGACTTGAACTTGCCACTCTCCTAACTCCGCCTTCTGAGTCACTGGGACTGTAGGCTTGTGCCACTGCACCTGGCATAAAATGTGATCTCCTTTTAAGAAGATTTCCCCAGGATTGTCTGCCCCCTCCATTGAAGGGTAAGTGAGTGAAGGCCCAGGAAATGCCTACCTATAGGTGAAACAAAGGACTCCCCGTTATGGTCCAAAATATGGAGACCCATGGAGGATGGAGCAAAGTTTGGAACATTGTCATGAACCTTGTGTACTGTTAGAAATTCCACAAAACATGGCCAAGGCAAGCCCAGATTCAAATGCTCAGGACCTCAACTTCTGAGAAATTATATGTGTCTTAGAAACCTAGGAACAGAGGAAAATACAGTAGGTTTTGTAAAGTCACCCTTTTTGTTGTCTCTTGGGTAGTGGAAGGTCTTCTTCTCCAAATGGATCACATCTTATGACACACAAGCCTGGGTTCTTCCAGAGAAGCTACCCTAAATGCCACCAATCTAAAGAGAAGACAAAGACTGGGGCCACTCAATGACCGTGCATCTAAGGCATCTCAAACCAAAACAGACCCTGCAACCAAAACAGAGCCACAAGGACATCTGAGAGAAAACAGAAACAAAACAAATGAACAGCTATAGAGGGCACCAATACCAAGTTTGCCTTCTATGTTTTGGGGCCCTTTTTCTAGTAATAATAATTAAGATGAACAAACCATATACTCTGTACCAGGAATTGCTCTCAACCTTTATATTTCATTTCCACCAAAAACTGTCAGTTTTTCATTCCTATAATGAAATAGCTGAGACAGACTACTTCATAAGGAAGTTGATTTTGGCTCCTGTTGTGGAGGTCTGACATCACCACAGTTGGTGGTGAAATTCTTGATGGCAGGGTTCCAAGATGGTGCAGGGAAACTCATGGCAAGAGCCAGGGAGCATGTGTGTGTGTCTGATCTCTCTCCCTGTCCTTTTAAAGCAACAAGGATTAAATCACAGGGCTCCACCCTACTGACCTTATCTTATTCTAATCACTTTCCAAAGGAACTAAGTTTCCACCCTCTTACTTTCCACAGTAGGGACTGAATTTGAACCCATGAAGCCTTGGTGTGTCAAACTGCATCCAAATCATAGCAATCTATGTATTAATATTTGTGTCCTTTCAAATTTCCTCTGTTGAAACCCATTGCAGTGTGATGGCATGAGGAGGCAATGGCTTTGGGATGAGATTTAGTCATGCATAAGGACACAGCAATTAAAAACTGTCTGAATCAGGAAGTTGCCTGTGAACAAGGAAGCTATCTGTGAAACAGTAAACAGTCTGTGAACCTTACACTTACCCACCTGAAGTGAGAAACAAATAACTGTTTCTGAACAGTGAGAAAGAAATAACTGTTGTTTATGAGCCACCCAGTCTATGATGTTTTGTTGTAGCAGCCTGAAAAAACTAAGACAGAAATGGGAGGAAAAGAACAAATTAAAAGAGGAAAACAGGGAGCAAAAGGGATATGTTTTTAGTCAATTTTCTGAAGCAAAGCAGTGTTTTCCGAGAAAAGAAAAGATGCCTCTGTTGGAGATCTGAGTTCTTGTCATGTTAATAAATAGGCCATGGAAGCAGCTGGCTGCACCTTATCACTGCCATGGGAGATATTTACACTAATCCTTTCCCCTGTAGTCTAGCTGGACAAGGATGAAAATCCCCAGAATGAAGTATTAAAAGAGACAGAGGAAGCACACAAACCAATTTAAGGGTTTCACTTGACCAGGTTTTCTTGATTTGAGTCCTATTAGCTCCAAAAATGTATCCTCAGTATTAATCATCCAGGGGGAGAGAGGAAACCTCCATGTGTGTGGATGCAGGTGGGCCCATGTCAGACTTCAGCACCTCTGAGCGTTCCAGCTTCCCAGAGAGAAACCCAGAGAAGACAAAAGAACATAGCATAAACTTCCCTGGTAACTATCGCCCACATCCCTGGAAATCCACTCTTTTTCTCCCAAATCCTCAATATAAACTTTGAAATGGGTTGAGTTTCCAGGGAGACTGGCTGAGAAAATTTTTAGAGAAGGTGCCCATCAATACCTACCTTCCTCCTGTCCCCACCTATGGCCCATATATCCCCTGGATTCCCCAGCACCTGCACCCACTGGAACTCACACAGTAGCAACTTTCTCTCTGGGGGTGATTCTCTCAGCCAGCCGGTGTGCACCACCAGTGTGCTATCCATGCAGCCTGACTAGATTGCCTTACCAGCAGAGTTTGGGGCCAAGTCAGGGGCAGGAAGAAGACATGTGCCCAACCCAGTGCACACAGCTGACAGACTTGACCCTTACCCCAGGCTGCTGTGGAAATGAATGCACACTGCTGAGCAGGTGGGATGATGCTGAAGGCCTTCTGCCTCTAGAGGGGAGGGGAGGAGTGAATGGAGGAGTCATGTCCCTTTATGGCAGATGGAGTTTTTTTCACAGAAAGTAGACAGGTTGGGGTCAGAGGACTCCCTGACTTAATGTCCATTCACAGAATTTTAACTTTCAACAATTCAGCACCCCTCTCCAATCAAGGGAGTTTCACCCTTCCTAACTAGTTTGTAAAGCCACATCTCATCTCATGCCTGGCTCTCCCCAGGAATATTGGGAGAATTCCAGATTGACTTCCATTTCTGACTTTATTTGATATCAGGTGTGAAATTGGAGGCAACACAATGCCAGAGCTATGATGGTGTAGCCTGGACCGGAAATCACCCAAGTTCTGCAGAGGCACATGGTCACCAGAAATCTTCTAACTGCTGGCTTGGAGGGGGTCCAGGAGCCCCATAGATACCAAAACTGGGAAGGTTAAGTCATTCCTAGGATATGGCAGAGTATTCACATATAATGCAGACATACCCTCTTGCATATTATAAACAGTCTGCATATTACATAGAATAACAAATAGAACATAAACACTATGTAACAAGTTAGGCAGTAATGACGGGGCGATCCAAGATGGCGGCCTAGAGGGAGACTGCACCCCCGGTCGCTCCAGAACCCAGGAGTTAAGAAGGGGAGGCATTGAGAGACTCGGACTGAAGTGGAGCCACGGGTGAGTCTGCCCACTGGGTAAAGCTCGGCCCGGGGGGCAGGCCCAGATAGAGGTGGCTTATCGGAGCCGGGCAGGGCAGCTAGAGTCATCCACAGGCAGTCCTGCGCACTCCGGCGGTGGGCCCCGCCCACACAGCCAGCTTCTCCAGGTTCTCGGAACGGAACTGGCCCGCTAGTGAGAGCCTGTCTGAACAGAGCACGCTCCGAGTCCCGGAGCCCCTGCAGTGCAGTGTACTCCTGCAAAGAACCAGCGGAGAGGCTCGATCTGCAGTCAGCCTCAGGGATAAGTGCAGGGCAGCAGGAGACCTCTTCAGGCGGCACTGCCCACTCCGGCTGCGGGCTCTCTTCATGGGGCGATCCAAGATGGCGGCCTAGAGGGAGACTGCACCCCCGGTCGCTCCAGAACCCAGGAGTTAAGAAGGGGAGGCATTGAGAGACTCGGACTGAAGTGGAGCCACGGGTGAGTCTGCCCACTGGGTAAAGCTCGGCCCGGGTGGCAGGCCCAGATAGAGGTGGCTTATCGGAGTCGGGCAGGGCAGCTAGAGTCATCCACAGGCAGTCCTGCGCACTCCGGCGTTGGGCCCCGCCCACACAGCCAGCTTCTCCAGGTTCTCGGAACGGAACTGGCCCGCTAGTGAGAGCCTGTCTGAACAGAGCACGCTCCGAGTCCCGGAGCTGCTGCAGTGCAGTGTACTCCTGCAAAGAACCAGCGGAGAGACTCGATCTGCAGTCAGCCTCAGGGATAAGGACAGGGCAGCCGGAGACCTCTTCAGGCGGCTCTGCCCACTCCGGCTGCGGGCTCTCTTCACGGGGCGATCCAAGATGGCGGCCTAGAGGGAGACTGCACCCCCGGTCGCTCCAGAACCCAGGAGTTAAGAAGGGGAGGCATTGAGAGACTCGGACTGAAGTGGAGCCACGGGTGAGTCTGCCCACTGGGTAAAGCTCAGCCCAGGTGGCAGGCCCAGATAGAGGTGGCTTAGCAGAGCCGGGCAGGGCAGCTTGAGTCTTCCCAAGGTAGTCTTCCACACTCCGGCAGTGGGCTCTTCCCACACGGCCAGCTGCACGGTGCAGGCCCACAGTGAGAGCATTTCTGCACAGAGCCAGTTCCAAAACGTGGAACCAGTAGGGGGCTAGGGGCAGTATTCTTCGAATGAGCTGCTTTATCAGATTCCTCCAAGACATCAGGCTACTGAAGGCTGGGAGGTGATACACTGGAAATCTACTGGGACACTATAAGCCAATAGTGGAAAACTGCAATATCTCAGGGTCCCACTGACAACTGACCATTATGAGAAAACAAGGGAAGAAAATGTCCCAAACAAACCTAGATACTACATCAATAAAACCCAATGACAGCAGAGCAGAAGAAATGTCAGAAAGGGAGTTCAGAATGTACGTAATTAAAACGATCAGGGAAGCTAATGAGGAGATGAAAGAGCAAATGCAGGCATTGAAGGAGGAGATGAAAGAGCAAATGCAGGCATTAAATGATCGCACCAATCAACAGTTAAAAGACCAAATACGGGAAGCAAGAGATCATTTCAATAAAGAGTTAGAGATACTGAAAAAAAAACCAAACTGAAATCCTTGAAATGAAGGAAACAATAAACCAAGTTAAAAACTTCATAGAAAGCATAACCAATAGGATAGAACACCTGGAAGACAGAACCTCAGACATTGAAGACAAAATATTTAACCTTGAAAACAAAGTGGAACAAACAGAGAAGATGGTAAGAAATCATGAACAGAATCTCCAAGAACTATGGGATATCATGAAAAGGCCAAATTTGAGAATTATTGGGATTGAGGAAGGCTTAGAGAAACAAACCAAAGGAATGAACAATCTATTCAATGAAATAATAACAGAAAATTTCCCAAATCTGAAGAACGAAATGGAAAACCAAGTACAAGAGGCTTATAGAACTCCAAACATACAAAATTACAACAGACCCACACCAAGGCACATTATTATGAAAATACCTAACATACAAAATAAAGACAGAATTTTAAAGGCCGTGAGAGAAAAGAATCAAATTACATTCAGAGGGAAACCAATAAGAATATCAGCAGATTTTTCAATCCAGACCCTAAAAGCTAGAAGGGCCTGGAACAACATATACCAAGCCCTGAAAGAAAATGGATGCCAACCAAGAATCTTATACCCAGCAAAACTTACCTTCAAATTTGACGATGAAATAAGATCCTTCCATGATAAACAAAAGCTAAAGGAATTTACAAAAAGAAAGCCAGCATTACAGAACATTCTCAGCAAAATATTCCATGAGGAAGAGATGAAAAACAACGATGCAAATCAGCAACAGGAGGCGCTAGCCTAAAGGAATAGCCAAATAAAGGAGAAACCAAATCATGTCAAAATCAAATATGAGTCAATTGACTGGGAATACAAATCATATCACAATAATAACCCTGAATGTTAATGGCCTGAATTCATCAATCAAAAGACACAGACTGGCAGATTGGATTAAAAAGAAAAATCCAACAATATGCTGCCTGCAAGAGACACATCTCATAGAAAGAGACACCCATATACTAAAGGTGAAAGGATGGGGAAAAACATACCATGCACACGGACACAGCAAAAAAGCTGGAGTATCCATCCTCATCTCAGATAATGTGGACTTCAAACCAAAACTAGTCAGAAGGGATAAAGAAGGACATTACATGCTGCTTAAGGGAAGCATAAATCAGCAAGACATAACAATCATAAATATCTATGCCCCGAACATTGGCTCATCCACGTACGTCAAACAAATCCTTCTCAATTCCAGAAATCAAATAGACCACAACACAATAATACTAGGCGATTTTAACACACCTCTCTCACCACTGGATAGATCGTCCAAACAAAAATTGAATAAAGAAACTATAGATCTCAACAACACAATCAGCAATTTAGACTTAACGGACATATATAGAATATACCATCCAACAAAGAATGAATACACTTTCTTCTCAGCAGCACATGGATCCTTCTCTAAAATAGACCATATTTTATGCCACAAAGCTACTGTTAGTAAATACAAGAAGATAGAGATACTACCTTGTACTCTATCAGATCATAATGGATTGAAATTAGAAATAAATGACAGAATAAAAAACAGAAACTTCTCCAATACCTGGAGACTAAATAATACACTATTATATGATGAATGGATAACAGAAGACATCAGGAGGGAAATAAAAAAATTCTTAGAAGTAAACGAGAACAAAGACACATCATATCAAAATCTCTGGGACACTATGAAAGCAGTACTTAGAGGAAGATTTATTTCATGGGGTGCATTCAAAAAAAGAAGTAGAAATCAACAAATAAACGAGTTAACACTACAGCTCAAAGCACTAGAAAAAGAAGAGCAGACCAATACCAAAAGTAGTAGAAGACAGGAAATAGTTAAAATCAGAGCCGAAATCAACGAAATCGAAACAAAAGAAACAATCGGAAAAATTAATAAAATAAATAGTTGGTTCTTTGAAAAAATAAATAAAATTGATAAACCCTTAGCCACACTAACAAAGAGAAAAAGGGAGAAAACTCAAATTACTAAAATTCGGAATGAACAAGGAAACATCACAACAGACACGAGTGAAATACAAAACATAATTAGAAGCTATTTCGAAAATCTATACTCCAACAAAACAGAAAACCTTGAAGACATCAACAATTTCTAGAGACATATGAACTACCTAAACTGAACGAGGAGGACATACACAACTTAAATAAACCAATTTCAAGCAATGAAATAGAAGAGGTCATCAAAAGCCTACCAACAAAGAAAAGTCCAGGACCAGATGGGTTCTCAGCCGAGTTCTACAAAACCTTTAAAGAAGAGCTCATTCCAATACTCCTCAAACTATTCCATGAAATAGAAGAGGAGGGAACCCTCCCAAACTCGTTCTATGAAGCCAATATCACCCTGATACCTAAACCAGACAGAGATACATCAAGGAAAGAAAATTTCAGACCAATATCCTTAATGAACATCGATGCAAAAATTCTCAACAAAATTTTAGCAAATCGCATACAAATATATATTAAAAAGATAGTGCACCACGATCAAGTGGGTTTTATCCCAGGGATGCAAGGTTGGTTCAACATTCGGAAATCAATAAATGTCATTCACCATATCAACAGACTTAAAGTTAAGAATCACATGATTATTTCAATAGATGCAGAAAAAGCATTTGATAAAATACAGCATCCCTTCATGCTCAAAACACTAGAAAAAATTGGGGTAATGGGAACATTCCTAAACATTATAAAGGCCATCTACGCTAAGCCCATGGCTAATATCATTCTAAATAGTGAAAAACTGAAAGCGTTCCCCCTAAAAACTGGAACAAGGCAGGGATGCCCTCTTTCACCGCTTCTATTCAACATCGTCCTTGAGACTCTAGCCAGAGCAATCAGACAAACCAAAGAAATTAAAGGGATACGAATAGGAAAAGAAGAACTCAAACTATCCCTGTTCGCTGATGACATGATTATATATTTAGAGGAACCTGGAAATTCCACCAGAAAACTTTTAGAACTCATAAGTGAATTCAGTAAAGTAGCAGGTTACAAGATCAATGCTCATAAATCCAATGCATTTTTATACATAAGTGATGAATCTTCAGAAAGAGAAATTAGGAAAACTACTCCATTCACAATAGCATCGAAAAAAATAAAATACTTGGGAATCAATCTCACAAAAGAGGTGAAAGACCTCTACAATGAGAACTACAGAACACTAAAGAAAGAAATTCAAGAAAACCTTAGAAGATGGAAAGATCTCCCATGTTCCTGGATAGGCAGAATTAATATCGTCAAAATGGCTATACTACCTAAAGTTCTATACAGATTCAATGCAATTCCAATTAAAATCCCAATGATGTACCTCGCAGAAATAGAGCAAGCAATTATGAAATTCATCTGGAAGAATAAAAAACCTAGAATAGCTAAAGCAATCCTCAGTAGCAAGAGCGAAGCAGGGGGTATTGCAATACCAGATCTTCAACTCTACTACAAAGCAATAGTAACAAAAACGGCATGGTATTGGTACCAAAATAGACAGGTAGATCAATGGTACAGAATAGAGGACATGGACACAAACCCAAATAAATACAATTTTCTCATACTAGACAAAGGTTCCAACAATATGCAATGGAGAAAAGATAGCCTCTTCAACAAATGGTGCTGGGAAAACTGGAAAACTATATGCAATAGAATGAAATTAAACCCCTATCTCTCACCCTACACAAAACTCAACTCAAAATGGATCAAGGACCTCGGAATCAGACCAGAGACCCTGCATCTTATAGAAGAAAAAGTAGGTCCAAATCTTCAACTTGTTGGCTTAGGATCAGACTTCCTTAACAGGACTCCCATAGCACAAGAAATAAAAGCAAGAATAAACAACTGGGATAGATTCAAACTAAAAAGCTTTCTCTCAGCAAAGGAAACTATCAGAAATGTGAAGAGAGAACCTACAGAGTGGGAGAATATCTTTGCCAACCATACCTCAGATAGAGCGCTAATTTCCAGAATCTATAAAGAACTCAAAAAACTCTACACGAAGAATACAAATAATCCAATCAACAAATGGGCTAAGGAAATGAACAGACACTTCACAGAAGAAGATGTACAAGTAATCACCAGATATATGAAAAAATGTTCAACATCCCTAGTAATAAGGGAAATGCAAATCAAAACCACCCTAAGATTTCATCTCACCCCAATTAGAATGGCGATTATCAAGAATACAAGCAACAATAGGTGTTGGCGAGGATGTGGTGAAAAAGGAACACTCATACATTGCTGGTGGGGTTGCAAATTAGTGCAACCACTCTGGAAAGCAGTGTGGAGATTCCTCAGAAAGCTTGGAATGGAAACACCATTTGACCCAGCTATCCCACTCCTTGGCCTATACCCAAAGGACTTAAAATCAGCATACTACAGAGATACAGCCACATCAATGTTCATTGCTGCTCAATTCACCATAGCCAGATTGTGGAACCAACCTAGATGCCCTTCAGTTGATGAATGGATAAAGAAACTGTGGCATATTTATACAATGGAATATTACTCTACAATGAAGAATGATAAAATTATGGCATTTGTAGGCAAATGGTCGAAATTGGAGAATATCATGCTAAGTGAGATAAGCCAATCTCAAAAAACTAAAGGACTAATGATCTCGCTGATAAGCGGATGAGGACATATAATGGGGGGTGGGAGGGGCTAGCATTAGGTTTAGGGTTAGGTTTAGAGTTAGGCTAAGGAGAGCAGTAAGAATGAAGGAAAGAAGGACTGTGTAGAGGGAAAAGAGGGGTGGGAGGGGTGGGAGGGGTGGGAGGGGTGGGGGGAGGGGAAAAATATAATAAACATCATTACCCTATGTAAACGTAAAAAAAATAAATAAATTAAAAAAAAAAAGTTAGGCAGTAATAATAAAGAAAAATGTACCTATTTATTTAGCACAGATGGAAATCTTTATAAATATTCTGCAGTTAAGGTTGGCTGAGTATGATTTTGTGGAACCTGCATACATGGAGGACCTGCTACACCCTAAACTCTTGAGAGAAATAAATATTTAACATTTAAACTCAGCAAAATTAAAAGGGTTACCCAGCCTAAGGAAAGCACAGCTGACTTCTCTCACATCCCAGGGCTGGAGCTGAGTTCCACAGTTGAAGCACCTGAGAAATTTGCTCAGTTTGGCTACAGAAAGGTATGTGATGAAGTCAGGTGCACCCAGCCCATCTTTCTCCAGAGGAATGATCTTTTGCCTACACCTGGACATTTCTGCTACTCTACATGACTGGCTGTTAGGTGAGGATAGGTCACCTTCAGCCAAAACCTCCTTAGCATCCCATTCCCTTAAGCAAAATGTTGTGTGTTGTTGTTTACAATTTCATGTAGACAACAGATTCTTGATTGGTTACTGTGACTCCAAGTCTTCTGGGTACAAATCCTCCTTCTCTGGCTCTCCCTCCCCAAATGTTATTTTGCAATTAACTCCCATTTGCAACTATTTTAGTACTGAAAGCCTAGCTAAGAGAATTCTTTTGTAACTAACAAAGCATCCCAGCCAATCATAGCAGCAAAGTCTCAACTGACAAATTGAGACAAACACTATTTGCAACCTGCAAAGCTGACTAACCAGTGAGCTGTTTTTGACCTTGCATCACTTCTCCATCTCCAAGTGCTGCTTGATCTTATGACCCTACTCTTTTTTTCTCATACTCCTGGATTGTTTGTCATTCTTTTTTTATATATACTTGTTCAATTAACTTCTTTGTTTAACTTGTCAAAGTTTCTTCATTTGACAGGGACTTTGGGATCTAAACCAAACATTTATTAATTTAAATATGATTATGGTTCAATGATGTATCTTTGATGACTATTACCTATTTGCATGCTTAAGAAATTATTAATATTTAGATTAAAACTATTGCTTATCCAAATGTTCGTAGAGCATAATATGGTTTTGAAGATTTTTCCTATTCAAAATGAGCAATATTTAATTTAAACAAAGAATAAAAAAATCTAACATCAACCTTATGAACATAATCCAAATCTTATGAAGATGAAAAATCTCACCATTACATTTTACAAATTCTGAAGGAAAAAATAAAGTTGAAAGAGTCAACTACAGAAAATAATATAAAACTAGTCTTAACTTTCAAGACAATATTACTGACTGGCAAATTTTATATCAAATGCCATGCTGGTAGGATTTGTTGTGACCGGACCTCTGGGTTGGTGGTGTGCCCAAGCCCCCAACCACCACCAAAGAGACCATGAAGGAGACCAAGCCATATGCAACGGCAGAAAGACTCACTTTATTCAAGCAGCTGCTTAGACACTCAACACAGACCAGCTTAGCAGTCAATGTCGAGCACCCTGAGCACAAATTTACAAGATGTTTTATACCATTCAGACAAAGGGACTCATTTTCTCTTTTACAATTGGAGGGTTTGTGTCCTTTTTTGCATATCGGGATACATTTTGGCTGCCAAGTTTTTGTCATCATAGTAACCAATGGTCTATATTAGGTCAGTGGTGATGACAGCTTGACCACAGTCACAGGGGGGAAATCCCCCATTACTCCTGGCAACAGACTAAATTAGCTGCCAACATCATCATGTTACCTAGCTAGGCTGACTTCAGCTCATCTGTACCTTTTTATTTTTAACCCCTTTTTAGCACCAGTAGCTCTGGCAACTTTTTAAATTATCTCATTGGGGCCTTACAGATTCATATTGCATTATTTATCATTTTACAAGTTTTGGTGCTTGATAGTGAACCCAGGGCTGCATGCATGGAAGGTAAACTACCAATGAGTTATATCTCAACTCCTAATATTAACTTTTTAAAGACTCTGTAAATTTTAGCTAATATTGTTTTATACATCCCTGGTAGTTTCAAGTTTCTTATGTTTTAAGACTTTAAGTTATAGCACTTTGAAAAATTTGTGTTTACTTAGCATATGCACCGACAGTGAAAATGAAAACTTATAAGTTTATGAAGCAAAAACAGAAGAAATGGAGATTGCAAAGGTGGACTTGAAGAAGAATTCATTCTTAAATCAGCTTTAGTATTAATTGCATATAGTAAGATTATTTTCTTAAAGCTCTAATGATTAAAATGCTAGACAAAGTGTTTTCAGAGACATCTAGATTAACAATGTACACCAACAGTGTTTTCCCCCACTTTCTGAAGCTTGTTAGTTTAATTCTGGGAGTGAGTTGTCACTGAACATAGACAGGGACTGCTTTATTCCACTCAGCTCAGAATATGCCTCACAACTGAGGGCCTGGTCCTGCTGGGTGGGAGATGGTGGTTGATCACTTAAGGTGTTTGTCAAACACTGGTCCCTGGGGTCAGATCCCTGTGACCCTGACTTTGATGTCACCTTTGCTGTGCCCCCAAATTTGGGTTGTGCAATCTCTCCATTCCTTATCTTCTTCACCTGTGCAGCCTGGAATCATGCTCTGATAGATGCCTTAGAACCACCCTGACCCTGCATCTCTCTAAGCCTCCATGAGGCATTCTTGACTCTCCTTTTCCTCTGGCTCCAGTGCCTCCTGTCATCCTTTCAGGAACCCAAGGACCTGGCATCCTTTAAACCAGCTTCACTGCATGTGACTGGCATAGTGATCTGCAGGTGTTTGGATGGAGCAGCCAAAGTTTCTCAGCATAGCATCTGTGTCCTTCATGAAGCCACCACCCTGATGAAGGTCAAAAATGTACCCTTCCTGCAACTCATCTACCTCTGCCACCCCAGAATGCTTGGTAGTAATGGTTGTCACTTCCTGTTTCAGAATATGATGCATACCCAGCATGAAGTTGGGTTTTATTTTGCATGTTTTGATCTGAATCCATTTGTTCTGCATAAGCACAAAGATATCCCAGTTGGCTGCAGCAGTAGTTCATTCATCTTGGTGAGCCATGTTGTGTGGTGTGGGTGGGTGGCCTTCTGTGAAGAACACTTGGGTGTTTTGGTTGGGAACTTATGGAGAATGCTGCTGTGAATTTGCCTGCACTTGTGTGCTCTGCTGCCTTGTCTCTGCTCCCCCTGCTTACACAGGAGGAGTGCAGGTGACCAGGTCATGTGAGGCATGTGTGCACTTGCTGTCCTCAGTGGCTCTGCCTGCCCAACACCCTTGTTCCACCTGCTCCCTGACTGTGTTTTAATGGCATCCCATTTCCCTTCTTAGAAACCAAGGCTATCATCTCCATATGGGCTGGAGGGAAGGGCAGAGTATGTGTGCACAAGTGAGGCTGACTTCAAGAATTCTGGGACTCAGAGAGGATGAAATTAAAGCACTGAAATGGTGGCAGGTTCTGAATTTACCCTGATGTGGTTTCCAGTTCTTCTGAATCCTCTCAGCCTTCCCCAAACATCCAAATGCACAGAGAAAAGTGATGATGTTCAGAATGGGCTGCAAAACCATCCACTGAGTCCCTCTTTATCTTCTTTAATAGAAGAGTGAAACTGTTTAGAGTGTTTAGTTATATTTCCACCAGGAGGTGATAGGTTAAACTGCTAAGTGAGGCAGAAGGTTTTAGGGTGCCTTTGAGTCCAGCCAGCACAGATGCAATCAATATTCCTTTTCTTACACTGGTTACTGAAAGGCTATTAAGTCTCTGAAAAGCTGTATCAAACACCAAACAAAACTCTGAAAAATTGCAAGATAGAAAGGAACTCAAAGCAGCCTGTCAATGACTAGAGCCCAAAGCCTTTGTCTGCACAGCTGCTTCTTTTCATCATTGCTCAGATTATGATTTGTTTAAGGGCTGGGAAATGTGTCAGAAACACAGCCTACTTCTAAAGCCAGACCAGTATTAGGATGGTTGTATGAGAATTCTATCTGATTTCTCACACTCACCCAAAACACTTAAGGGCAGCCTAAAAAAAAAAAAAAAAAAGTCACATATTTGAATACATAATACATGATTATTCACAGAGATCTAAACCAATGTATAAAAGATGTCTTCTCCATAGATGAAAAATGAAAAACTACAATTTCAGGAAAAACATTCTCATTTTTTCTTTCTTTTTTTCCAATTTATCATAGAAAGACTACATCAACATCCTTATATTTGACTGCTGAACAGTTGCTTATGGAAACTTGCTTGCTTATGGAAAACTTGCCTTTACCGTGTCTGGAAAAAGAAAAGCAAGAGTAAGTCTTTTTAATTGCATAAAATATGGCAACCAGTATTGTTGGATGTGGGAATGTATGATTTTTGTTAAGATTACAAGTAACCAGGACTTATTTCTTGATATGATAACTTTTGTCCCTAGGACTCATGAGGAACAAAATTAAAACTCACAATTATTTGTCAAAAATATTAAGATATTTTATTGGTTTCATGGCATCTTCCATCATTGGAATTAAAGCAATTTACTAAACCAACAGTGAGTTAGAGAGAAAAAGTCATGCAAGAAGATTTTTATGAGTGAAAACTTCTGATGTCCCACACACCAATTTTGCTCTACTTCAAATGCACGAGCCTATGGAAGACTTCCTCTTACATCTAGATCCATAGTGGAGGAAGAGGCAATTATAGATGAGAAAATCCTGCTGAAAGTTAAAGCAATCTTTACTCTTCATTTTGGAAAATTTTCTATGATTCTCTAATATCACTATAGGACATGACAAGATCCCTTGATGTCCCAAGACTTCAAAAATCTTCAATCTACATACCAAATAGGAGGAAGAATGAATTTTGTTCCAGAATAATATTTTTAATTCAATCAGCTTATATGGCAGAGGTGAGTGAAAGAAAAACCTTATTCCATTTGAATCAATAAAAACTGAGGAAGAGATTGAGGAAAATGTATCAGATATGAATGCCCATGTCTGACTTCTTAGACCTCTTTATAGTTAACATAAAGATTCTAGTAATCAGAGCTCAAGCCTTTATGAAATGAATTTGCATTTGCTCAGCAAAATATAATTTGAAAAAAATTCTGTTTCTATCCATGAAGGAGCTGCAGGTATCAGATTTATCTTCTTACCTTAAAAAATAAAATAAATAAATAAGAAAGAGTTTCACATATTGAACAATTGGCAAAATAGGCTACCAAGCCATTTTTTAAGAAGGAAAATAAATGAGGTGAAGCCTGCAATTGTCCAAGCTTACTGCCTGACAGTAAGAAAGGGTGGTAAACTCCCTGAGTTTGAAGATACAGGCTTCATAACTCAAAGGAGATGAGTTGGTAGTAATCAGAAAAGAGAGTATTGCAAAGAGAGAGAACTCCAGAGATCTGCAGTGTGTTCCTCCTGATTATGTCTCTCACTAATGAACAGCAATTGCATTGGAAGACATAAAATCAAGAGCTTGAGAAGCGACACCAGAAGGATCAAATGAGATCATTTTGAGAGCTCACACAGGTATAAAGGCAGTTTGCATTCCTGCCAGAGTGAAAAGACTAACAGAGTGCCTAGCAGTGTCCTCAGAAAAGTATTGCCACAGTGTGGGGCCAAATTGGCCCTGGATAAAAGCCTAACAGCTCAAAAGAAAGTTTGAAAATAATCAAATTATTTACAAATAACCTAACTACTGAATTCCATTATGAAGCTCTCAAAATCCTTCAGGAAATACCAGAACTCCATCATCCAATAAAGTAAAATTTACAATGTTCGGCATCAAGCCCCAAATTTCCAGGCAAACCAAGAAACAACAAAAGAAACAAAGCAAGAAAACATATGCCATAATGAGGGGGGAAAAATCAATACCAACAGATCCAGAAAAGATATATGTCATAGAATTAGCAGGTAATGACTACAAGTCAACTGTTTAAAATAAACCTCCATGTTCATGAATGTTGAACAAAGTTTAAACATTCCAAGGGGAAGAATAAGATATATATATATATATATATATATATAGATAGATATAGATAGATAGATAGATAGATAGATAGATATAGATATAGATATAGATATATAGATATATATAAACACACACACACAAACACACACATATATATAATCTTCTAAAGATAAAAATGCAATATCCTAAATAAAAAGTACACTTTGTGGAACTAATAGCATTTAGACAATACAAAAGTATTAGCAACCTTAAGACATGACAATAGAAATTATTCTAAATTAAGGAAAGTATAAAAGAAAATATTCTAAGAAATAATGGGCAAAAATTCTCATAATTTAATGAAACTTACTCAAATCATGGATCCAAGAAGTTCAATAAAACCCAAACACACACACACACACACACACACACACACAGAGAAGAAAATTACACCAAAACTTCATAATCAAATTGCTCAAAACAGTGTAAAAGAGAAAATCTTAAAAGGAAGAAAAAAAGATCTAATGGGCACAGAATAACAGAATAGCTGAGATAAGAATGACAGACTTCTTATCTGAAACAATGCAGTCCTGAAGACAGCAGGGCAGCATCAAGGAAAAAACTGCAATGAACAGAGACATCTTTTACTAAAGACAAAATGAAGGTCTTTTTCAAACATACAAAAGCTGCAACAATTTGTTAACAACAGACCAAAACATTTAAGGAAGTCCTCTTCACAGAAAGAAAGTGATACTAAATGGAAATCTGGATCTGCACAAAGTAATGAAGAAAACCAGACATTGTAAATATGTGGGCAAAAATGGCATGTTTCCTTGTCATTTAAAATAGGTGGAAATATGGAGGGTAATTTTATTGCATCAGTCACCTGCTGCTGAGTAATAAGTCACACTAAAACTTAATGGACTAAAGCAAGTCTTTATCTTTTCCACTGGGTATGGGTCATCTAAATAGTTCTGTTAATCTGAGTTATTCTTGGCTGATATTGGAGGGTTCACACTCATGAAACTGCAGTTAGCTGGGAAACCAATTGGATGTGCTAACCAAGGACGGCCTTAACTCAGGTGACTTAGCTGTACTCCCTGAGGTCTCTCATCTTCCAGAAGACTAACCTGACTTATCCTCACTACATGGCAAAGTCTACACTTGAGTAACCCCAATTATGCAAAAAGGCAAGAGGCACACTTTTCAAGGTTGTGCTTCTATTACATTGGTTAATCTCCCATGATCTAAAGCAAGTCACATGGGCAACCTTGGATACAGAATGGGAAAGACTGAAATTTTTTAAATTTCAGGGTAAAGGTGTGATTATAGAGAAGACATTAATTGGAGATGTTAATTAAATCAATCCACTATGTACATCTACTTTATGCCCATGGATGAATCTACCAAACTAAATAATCCATGCACATATACACATGAACTACATAAGCTACCTAAAGTTTTTCTTTGCTTAGATAGTTTTTTTAAACTCTTCATTGTCACTCATGATAATCTCAACACTATGGGTAGCAGAGTGTTAAGGAGACAGGGACAAAGTAGAATAGGCACATAAAGAAAGAAAAATTAATGTATTGTGGAAAGACATGCTCACAGACATTAGACCTGGAATAATAGAGAGGATTGAGAAATGCAACCAACTAGGCAGACAGAGAGATAAAGAGGAAAAGAGGGACAAGTAAAGAAATGTCAGACATCATAATAAAGAGACAGATAGTGAAGAACAAAGTTTCTCTGGCTAAAAAGTTTATTTCATTCTTTCTTAAAATCTTAATTTAGAACTGCTAGGTAAAATTACAAAGTAATTATCCTGAGCATAATTCCTTAAGGAAGGAAGGGAGGAAGGAAGGGAGGAAGGGAGGAAGGGAGGAAAAAAGGAAGGAAGGAAGGAAGGAAGGAAGGAAGGAAGGAAGGAAGGAAGAAGACAAATACATAGCATAGTCTTCTTTGGGATATACATAAATAATTCTTACTAATTTATAAGAAACTGTTAATGGAGAAGTTGAATAGAACTGAAGGTATGCCAACAAATTCTGGGGGAGCAGCCTGTGCTAGTGTCTAGTGGGACTACTCTATTGTAGTATCTGCATCCCAGGTGAAAACCCAAACCACACAAAAATGATTCATTGGAGTGATATAACTAAACAACAACACCATTATTGCAAACCAACATTCACACATGACCTGCATCTATATGGAGAGAATGTATGTTTAAATGATAGGCTTCATTTTAAAAACCCTATTCAAAGAGAGATGATATGGGTTGCTGAAGCAGTTGGCAAAATACTACCCAAGGGCCAAATCCAAACTATGGCCTCTAAATTGTTGTAAATAAAGTTTTATTGGAACACAGTTATACCACTAGATATTATGTACCACTTCTTTCATGAGTCACTGTGATAGAAACCATATGGTCCACAAAACTTAGAATATTTATTACTTATCCCTTTACAGAAACAAATTGGCTAACTCCTGGTTTAGTGAAATGAACATCAATTTGAAGTTGAACAAACCTGAATTCCAATTTCCCTCTTGCTAATTGTATCTCTGAGCATCAATTTATTCCTCTTTTTTTCAAAGACTTAATAATAAGTAACTTGTAAGGAGTTGAAAGGATAAGGAGACTAGTATCTCCCACAGAAGAAAGTGAGAACTATTACCAAGCACATTTATAAATAACAGATACTATTAATAATTTAGTCTTTATTATGTAATTTTTTAAAAAACAAAAAGATGAAGTCACTTCCTTTTTTAAAAAGTGTAGTGCATTAAGGACCTAAAGATGAGAGAAAAACCACAGAGCCAAGGAAAAAACTTAAATCCTGTGATCTAAGGGCTAAGATAGTGTTAGGCAAGAGCCACCAAAATGGATGGATTTTATTTCTAAATGAAATAATTCATTGGACTTTTCAAAATGAATGATCAAGATGATGTTTTTTTATTCTATTAATAACAACAAAATCTGGGGAATAAATGACTAGAAACTGCTACAAATTGACAAGAGAAAAAGACAAGAAACCCATTTTAAAATAAATAAAACATGTTAGGAGATAATTTCTATAAGGAAAGTCCAAAGATATGTTCACACTCTCTAGTGATGGGAAAAATACAACATAAAGCAAACCTTTTCTACTTTAAAGTCATTGGGATGTTAAAAATAAGAAAGGGGATAGCACAAATGTCCCTGTGGCTAAGGGAAGTCAGGCACATCACCAAGACCTGGGGAAGTGCCAGATGGTACATTTATTCTGGAGGGCAGCCTGGTAATGCCTGATGGAAATAAGAATGTGTGAATCCTCTGACCCACTTCTGCACAGACAGCCCAGAGAACTTATAGCACAACTCAATACTGAACACATACAGGTGTATGACCAACAGATTACAGAGGTGATCCAGATGTCCCCTTCACTAGGGGAACTCCTGACACCTAATTTCTAGTTGGTACCATTGAGTGGATGTTAAGTTCTGTCAAATGCCTTCTGTCCATCTGTCCAAAACACATGATTTGTCTCCACTCATCTGTTGATATGGTCTGAGTTACATGAAGTGATTTTCAAATGTTAACCTTATCTTGAATTCTTAGATACACCCCATTTGAGCATTATGTATTCCACTTTAATACGTTGCTGGATTTGATTTGTTAACATATTGCTTAGGGCCTTTTTGTTGTGGTAGTAGCAGTGGTGGTTTTGGTTTTGTTTTTTTTGTTTGAGTTTTGGTACTGGGGGTTGAACCCAAAGGAGCTTAACCACTGAACCACATCCTTATCCCTTTTTAATATTTTATTCAGAGACAGGGTCTTGCTTAGTTGCTTAGGGCCTTGCTAAGTTGCTGAGGCTGGTCTTAAACTTGCAATCCTCCTACCTCAGCCTCTGGAGCCACTGGGATTACAAGCATGTGCCACCCTGCCTGGTTTGCTTAGGGTTTTGCCTCTATATTTATGAATGAAATTGGACTATGATATTATTTTCTTATATAATTATTTTCATTTTGGGTATCATGTTACACTGTTCTCATAAAATAATTTCATAGAAAATTGGTATATCTTCTTTAAATATTCTTAAAACTAAGCTTGAATTTTCTTTATGAGAACATTTTTAATTATAAATTTAGTACTCCTCTATTAGTCTTTATTATCTAATTGAAATTGCACTACTTGACCAACATGATATAAAAAGCTTATATTATCTACCTCATTATGATTTTTTTTCATTCAATTTGATTTTTAGATTCTTAGGGAGAAAGTTTTCATCACTGGTTTTTTAACATTTCTTCCTTTCTATGTAAACATTTAGAGCTATAAATCTACTCCCAAGTATTGTGAGAGCTGCAACCCACAAATTTTTATGTTGGGTTTTAATTTTCATTCAGTTAAAAAACATCTCTAATTTTACTTGTTCTTGCTTCTTTGACCAATTAGTTATTTAAAAGTATGTTTTTCATTTACAAATATCTGGAGATTTTCCACATATCATTCTTGCATTAATTATCATGTTTATTCTGTTGGAGTTATATATCATACTCTGAATTATATAAATGACTTCAAATTTTTTAAAAATTTGTTTTGTGGCTCATTATATACTCTTTTTTGTGAATGTTACATAAAAATGTGTATTCTGCAGTTGTCAGGTATAGTGTTCTATAAAAACCAGATGGTTTGGGCTTGTAGTGTTGTTCAAATCTTCTATATCTTACCTCACCACTTACTGAGAAAGGAATATTGAGTATTTCACTAGTATCAATTTTTTCCATTTTTAAAAAATTTGTCCTTTGAAAATATACCTGACAGTAGAGTGCCAACTATAATTCTTAAATTGTCTATTTTGTCTTCATTTCAATAAATTTTGCTTTATGTATTTTGTAAAGCTATTTAGTCCATACACATTTTATGTTATTTTTTTCCTTAATAAATTAACCATTTTATCATCATAAAATATTCCTTTGTCTCTGGCAATAATCCTTACTCTAAAGAATATTTCATTTGACATTAATATAGCTTTATAATTGTAATTATAACTGTCTTGTATTGGCATAGTATGGATTTTCTTTCTTTTATTTTTAATCCATCTATATCTTTACATCTAATTTACATCTCTTGCATACAGTATACATTGGGTTTTGTTTTGTTTTTATACAATCTTAGAATTTCTCTTTATATTCTTTCTGTATTCTTATCCTAAGTTTTATTTCAGCACATAGTATAAGTATGTATATATGCATTTCTACTTTCTATTATCTTACTTTCATAGTCAACTGTCATTCAAATAAATTTTAAAATAAGAGGAAAATTTTTATTTTGCCCACCACTTACCATTTCTAGTGCTATTCTTGCCTTTATATAGATCCTGATTTTCATCTTTTTACAATTGTTTTTGTTTGTTTGTTTTGTGTTGTTTAGAGATGGATTCTTGCTAAGTTGTCCAGGAAGATCTTGAACTTAAAATTCTCTTTCAGCCTCATGAGTATCTGGGTGCCACACCAGTGCAACCAGGCTTTGTTTTTTTAAATTTGATTTGATTTGAGAGGTGTGTGTGTGTGTGTGTGTGTGTGTGTGTGTGTGTGTTTGTGTGTGCTCCTATGCAAGTTTTCTACCACAGAGCTACACACTCCAACTCTCCAACCTCTTCATCTGGACTCATTAATTTTAAACTTGAAGGTCTTCCTTTAGCATTTCATGTAGTGCAGATCTTCTGGTGAATAATTCTTTTAACTTTTGTTTTTCTGAAAATGTCCTCTATTGGCTTCACATTTGAAGAATACCTTTACTCCATATAAAATTCTAAGTTATAGTTTAAAGTACTTTAAAGTCATTTTTTACTGTCTTATGGCTTGCACTTTTCCCAAAACATAGAAAAAATCATTCTTATTCATTAGTACCCTGTAAATGATGTGTTATTCTTTCTGGATAATTTTAGTATCTTTTATTTATCCATTTTTTAGTAGTTTGACCATAATGTGAATTGACATGACTTTACTAGGGTTGATCATGAGTGCTGTTTTTTGAGATTTATAAATGAGTACTCCAATTTTTTAATCAATTTTGAATTTTTCTCCACTCTGATATCTTAAGATTTTTTTCTGTAGTGATACCATCATCTTGACTCATTTTGTGCATCTAAATTCTATGCACTCAAATTCTATGCACATAGAAGTATTTAATAAAGTATGACAAGTTGTTGAAACTATGTTCATTTATTTTTAGTTTTCATTCTTTAGCTTCAGTTTTCACAGTTTATTTTGCCCTTTTTCACTAATTTATTAATATTTCATCCTACAATGGATTAATCTGTTAATTATATGCAATATTTCTTCAGATATCACATTTTTCATCTCTAGACTGACTATGATCTTTTTAATCCCTCTCGTATCTTCCATTTTTAGGTTCTCAGGTCATCAGGGTTCTTTTGTATATTCCATTTCTCTATTAAAAGTATTTTTTACTAATTATAAGATTTTATATTTCCTTTATATCTTTGAACATAAATACTCTTAAAACTAGGATTTTTAAAACAAATGTTCCAAGGGGCTGATATTGCTACAGAAAAAATATCTTAAAAACATCAGGGTTAATCTTTAGTAATAAGAGAAATGCAAATCAAAACTACACTAAGATTCCATCTGACCCCAATTAGAATGGCAATTATCAAGAATACAAGCAACAACAGATGTTGGCGAGGATGTGGGGAGAAAGGTACACTCATACATTGCTGGTGGGGCTGCAAATTAGTGCAGCCACTCTGGAAAGCAGCGTGGAGACTCCTTAGAAAACTTGGAATGGAACCACCATTTGACCTAGCTATCCCACTCCTTGGTCTATACCCAAAGGACTTAAAATCAGCATATTACAGAGATACAGCCACATCAATGTTCATAGCTGCTCAGTTCACAATAGCCAGATTGTGGAACCAACCTAGATGTCCTTCAATTGATGAATGGATAAAGAAACTGTGGTATATATATATAATGGAATATTACTCAGCCGTAAAGAATGATAAAATTATGGCATTTGCAGGCAAATGGATGAAATTGGAGAATATCATGCTAAGTGAGATAAGCCAATCTCAAAAATCCAAAGGACAAATGATCTTGCTGATAAGCGGATGATGAACATAATGGGGATGGTAGGAGGGCAAGAATGGAGGAAGGAGGGACTGTATAGAGGGAAAAGAGGGGTGGGAGGGGTGAGGGGGAAGGAAAAAATAACAGAATGAATCAAACATCATTACTCTATGTAAATGTATGATTATGTAAATAGTATGCTGTTACTCTATATAGAAACAGAAACAACATGTATCCTATTTGTTTACAATAAAAATAAATTTAAAATAAAAGATATCAGGGTTGACATTTTTCAAAATTGACCAAAAATTTGGAGTACCCTGTTAACTTTTCATTGCTGTGACAAAATACCTGGGAAACAAACATAAGGTAGAAAAGATTTATTTTTGTTCTTGGTTTTAGAGGTTTAAGTTCTTGCTCCATTGCTTTGAGCCTATGGTGAGACAACATCTTGGCAGAAGGGCATGGTGAAGTAGAGCTGCTCACCTCATGGTGGCCAGGAAATAGGGGGTGGTGGCCTGGGAAAAGAAGTATCCTTCCAGGGCATGCCCCCATGTTTCTACTTCCTCCAGTTAGGCCCCACCTCCTACAATTTACAGTACCTCCCAATAATGCTACCTAGCCCTGTTTTGGCCAGCTTTTCTATCACCATGATCAAAAGACCTGACAAGAACAACAGAGGAGAAAATGTTAGTTTGGAGCTCCTAATTGCAGAGGTCTTAGTCCATGGGTGATAAACTCCATTGCTCTGAGCCTAAAGTGAGGTGGAACAACATGGCAGCAGGGTGTGACAGAGGAAAGCAGCTCAGGGCATCATAATCAAGAAACAAAGAAATAGAACTTCACTCACCAGGGACAAAATATAAACCCCAAAGCCATGCCAACAATTGCCTGTCTTCTACAATCACATGTTATCTGCCCTCAGTTACAAACCAGTTAATCCATATTAGTGGATTAATCTACCAATTAAGTTAAGGCTTTTATTGCCCAATCATTTTGCCTCTGAAATTCTTGCATTTTTCTAAAGCATAAACTTTTGGAGACACTTCATATCTAAACCATTAAAAGCTATGAATCCCCCAATGCATTAAAACACTGATGAAGTCAGAGCCATCATGATCACTACCCCAAAACCCCACCTATGAATATTGCTGCATAAGAGATCAAGCCTTCAAAACATGAACTCTGAAGCACATTCCAGGTCCAAATCATAACAACTACCCATTTATGAATCTCAAAAAATAGCAAGCTGGATTAATCCACATTAAACTGTATCAGTGCACATTGTAATCAAACTACTAAAGAATTGATAAGAAGAATATACTTATCTGATAAGTCTATCATATGTATAATTTATGGATCAGTTCCTATTAAATTATTTTTCTTCTAATTATGGAACATATTTTGTGCTTCATTACATGTCTCATATATATTGATTGTAATATAGATATAATGGACACTATATTTTTGTGCACCTGAATTTCATTGTTTTCTGAATGGAATACTGGGTTTTATTTCAGCCCACAAAACATTTCCTTGTAGACAATTTAGTTCTTTTAAATCTCATTTTGTGATATTTCAGAGTAGATCATGAGTATCATTTGTTCTAGGGCTACCATAGTCTTTATTCTGGAAAATGATCTTTCTATGTTCCCTACTGAATGCATAGGGTCACAGTACTCACTGGTTGAACCTCCAATATCTCCTAAAACTGTCTTAAATTCAGATCAGTTGACAGTCCCCAGTATGTGTCCATTATCCAACACTTGTTCTTTACCAGGCCAAATGGATTTGTATTCTGCAAGTTTACAGATTAGCATTAGAACAACACATTTTTCTATCTTTCCCCATGTAACTCTCTTCTGCTCAGTATCCCTCCTATTCCACAAATTCCAATTTCCTCAGTAGCCCCAAACTCTGACCTCTGAATTCTTGGCTCACTGAGAATGCTAGGTTCTACTGGACTTGTTATTCATGCCCTGAAGTCTTAGAGTGTTTCCAGGCAGAAACCCACTTGTTTGTATGTGATAAAATGTTTCATCATTTATGTCATGGTTACCACATTCTCTGTCATTTTAGATGCATTTTCCAGGGTCAGCTTAATGCAACCCATTTGCCTTTTCCTGTGCAAGTGTAAAAGTCCTAGTCAGATATTTTTCATCAAATTCTGCCTTTTAAGCACATCATAGCATAAAAACATCCATTTATAACTTTTTTTTGTTACATTTAGCATTCTCCCTATATTTTTCAGCCTGAAGTTGGTTTTAGGATAAGAAGATGAGTTGGAGACAAGTCTTCCAGGAGGTAATTAATCACTTGTAATCAGCACTTATGGCCATTAACAGAAGGTGAGAGTCAAGTGAAGAAAAGAAGTGACTTCACCATCCTTTCAGGGTTATTGCAAATTCTGCTAAGATTACCCTCATTAAAATTCTATTAACTTTTCTTCCCCATCAGGATAGTTAATTAATTCTGCCTCATATTTTAAGATTAAGGCAATTAAGAAGAAAAATTAGAGTTAAATGCCATACATGGGGTAAACTGATTTCTTTCAGAAGCTGTTAATAGACCGTGAAAAATGGTCTATGAAAATAAAATTGTTATAAATTTTTCTGAGCCCCCAAGTTAAAAGGCAAAAATCATGTGTGCAGATATTTTATCCAAACTTATGCACTTGTTCTGAACTTGTTTTCTGCTTTGTTTCCTTAAATAATAATTTCCCTAAAATAATAATTTTTATTTAGAAGATTCAGGTTTAAAAAGTATTTTATACAAATTAATCAAATTTTCAATGAAAATAAACAATATTATAAATAAAAAATACCTAGACCTTCTCAAAGGACCTAGTTAGGGGTAAATTAAAATTAGAAATTTGTTGTTATTGACAATTTCATTAGCAAATTGCATTATTATAATCTTCTGTGATGTATGCAAGGACATCACATTGTATTCTATTTTATTATCAGTGATTTTGTGTTATCAGTGATTAGTTCACTCTATTTTCTTTTTTCTTTTTTTTTTTGGGGGGGTACTGGGGATCGAACTCAGGGCCTTGTGCTTACAAGACAAGCACTCTACCAACTGAGCTATCTCCGAGTCCCTCTCACTCTATTTTCTCCACCCTTTTTTCTGTAGCATCTACATGACCAGTTTGAATACTGATCTTTGAGAATAAAATAGTTAATATTTTTAAAGCAACAGACTGGGCAAATTTTCTTAAAAACTCATTTAATCTTGATAGTATTTTATGAAGTAGCTACCATACCATGTTTTCCAAATTTCATAGAGACGAACACTAAAGAATAGAGAGGCACATCACCAACCTAAATGTTGGAACCAGTCCATGCCCCCAGAGCCAGGTTCCAAACCTTGGACTTCTAACCATTGTATTATCCTGCTGCTCATTCATTCATGGTTGTGGAGGTTTGTGAGTATATGCATGATTTTAAGTCAAGTCCTGGACACCAAGTTATTATAAATGTCTGAGTTCAAGGACAATTTATCAAATGCTGACTCACTGGTGCTGCATGCTAAGAGCCCATGGGATCCAAACCAGTGCTCTAGAGGGCAGAGGGATTTCTCTCTCCATCTTCATCCTAATGCTATTCTCAGATACAAGTTGCAATGGTGATGGGTAGGAGCTGCCCTAGAATGGATACTAAAAGATGTTTCAGGGAAAGGCTGCTTGGAATAATCATCTGTGAATAGTCACTTATTTGAACCTCACTGGAGATGTCCCACTGAGTACTTCCAGGACTCAGTAAACATTTATAACACCCTAAAATTTCCTTTACAGCAAACAAATGAAATTGATCTCTATTTTTCCTACATTGTCACAGTGATTTTATTAAGGCTAGAACTGCTGATGGGTATGAAAAGATGACCCTTGGTATGAATAAAACAAGCAATGCAGATAATCAAGGCCCCTCTTCTTGTTTCACTTAGTGAAGTAATAAGAGTTGCAACTATGTGATGAATACTACATATAAAAATACCTACTTATAATTTGGGGGGAGGTGTACCAGGGATTGAACCCAGGAGCACTCAACCACAACCCCAGCCTTTTCTTATATATATATTTTGTTTTGAGGCAGAGTCTCACTAAGTAGCTTAGGGCCTTGCTAAGTTTCTGAGGCTGGCTTTGAAGTCATGATCCTCCCTGCCTCAGTTTCCATGAACCACCGGGATTACCAGCAGGTGCCACAGCTCTCAAACCTTCTTACAATTCTGATCATTCAGATGCAATAGGTCTGCAGTGAGCCAAGATATTTATATTTTTAATAGCAATTTTTATGTCCAACCAGGATGGAGAGCTGCCTTAGATTAGAGAAGAGAATGCCTTGTCATGGAAGTTAGAGGGCTGAGGGGGCACATAAAGGAACAACCAGTCAAGTTTGTGGGATTGTGGGATACAAATGACTTTTTGGTGGAAGTAGAATTTAAGCTAGAACTTCAGGATAAGGAGAGTTAAGTAGCTAACGGTAAGTACTGTAAAGAAATAGCATATTTAAAAATTCACAGGGCCTGAATAACAATACCTGGCAAAAGTCAATTATGACTGGAGGTTTGATTGACTGGGTGGGGCCAGTAGGGCTGAGGATGATTAGAGGAGGTACTAGTAAGTTGCAGACTAGAGAAGGAGGCTGATTTTAGTGGTTTCAACCAGAAGCATGAACAAGGTGTGTTCTGTCCCCATCTCCTAGGTTATCCACCTGGGACTTGCCACATCCCTCAGAAAAACAATGTCTTCCTGCTGCCTGTTACTCATGGAGATGTTAATGCAAGCTTTCCTGACTTTCTGCAGCATAGACCAGCAATCAGTCATGAAAGAAAAATAGAAAAAAAAACATGTGTCTCTCTTAAAAGTTATTCTCAAAAATTTTCACATATGAATTCTGTTTTCCTATCTGCTTAATATAAACTCTTATGTTATACTCATATCTGTATTGGAAACCATTTTGTGGGCAGAAATATTCATTTTAAAATTAAATTTTAATTACACAAAAAATACATGAACATATTCTCTATATAACCTATTAAAGCAGTAGACATAAATTGTCTCTTACTTCTTTGCCCATCCTGATTCCTTCCTCAAATGTACCATATCCACCAATTTACTGTGTATTTCCATAGTTTAATATGTATTTATAGAAATTACACAGCATTATTTTATGTTTTTTTAAAATATACATAAATAGGATAATACTGGGCTGCTGCTTTTTCCACACAATTTTTCATGGAAATTGAAAAAATACATTTTTCAAAATAGATACCTGATAAATAAAAAGCTAAAAAATGGATCATAATTTCAAAGTCTAATGATTTCAGGCTCCTCCATGCAGTAGACCTAAGTTTGAATCTTGGCTCTACTACTTATTAATAGTTTCACTTTGGGTAAATCATAACTTACCTTAAGCCATTTCTTAACCTTTAAAATAGAACTGGCACTCCTTAACTCATAGGATTATTATAGTAAAGCACCAAGAACTGTGTCTGTTCTAGAAAAAACAAATGTGTCAATTTGCTTTCCCCCTTAAATTTATTCACTCATAATTAGTGGTTCAGCATTCCTCTCCTTTCAATCAGATGGGAGATTGAGAAACACAATCTTCCAAATGCCTCTTGGAAATGTCCATGTGTATGTCCCCATTAGTGTGAGCAAAATCATGATGTTCACCTCTCTAGTTGGCTTCTAAGGAGCTTGTGTCTGGTCTCTGTGTTTCTTGGCCTCATCTTTGCACCTTGGTGGCTCATGGTGCATACTGGTCACTTCTGCAGTTTATATCCTGTTGTGACTGTCCTGGATTAAAGTGCTTCACCTGTGATTAACCTCTTAGTTGCCATCATCTTATACACTACCTCCCAATTCCTCATTAGCCCTAATTACCAAAAATTCTTTCCATTGTTCAAAGTAAGATTCACCATTCTAAGACTAGCATTCAGGGTACCATGTGGCACCAAGTAGCATTTCCAAATTTGCCTTTTCTTCTCTCTATTGACTCATGCCAAGTTTCTGGGTCTTGCTTTTGTTGCCCTAAATATCTCAAATACTTTTTCTCCCAACAGAATGTGTCTGTATATATTCAGTTTCACCAAGTCAGAATAAGAAGTAGTAAATTTAAACACAGGATTTGGGACAAAAATGTGATAATCACTTTTCTATTATTGTAACAGATTACCTGAGAGAGTCAATTTTAAAAAGGAAAAGATTTATTTTGACTAACATTTTTGGAGATTTTAGTTCATGGTTGACTGGTCCATTGTTTGGGGGCTTGTGGCAAGTCAGCTTATCCTGGTGGTAGCATATGGCAGAGAAATCTGTCACCTCATGACCAGATATGGGAGACAGGAGGAGGATGGGGCTGGGGTCCTATAATGACCTTTCATGACATGCTCTCAATGACCAGAAGATTCACTAGACCCCACCTCTTTAGGGTTCCATCATTTCCTAATAGTGTCATGTGTGAGGAACAAACCTTTAATATATGAGCCTTTGAGAGACACTTATCCAAATCACAGCATAAACATACCTTAGTTTGATCCTGGTTCTGTTCCCAGTGAAATGTGTAGCATTTATTTTTTAATATCTCTTTTTCTCACTTATCAAACAAGAATAATAATAGAAATGACTTCATAGAATTTTAATAACAAATTATGATCACATATGTGGACAGTTGGGATAGTGATCAAAGGATACAAAATTATATTTAGTAGGAGAAGTTCACGGAACCTATGTGAAATATGGTACCTATAGTTACTAACAATTAAGGGCATTCTTGTAAATTTCTGAGAGAGATTTGAAGGGTTTTCACCACAAAAAAAATGAAATGAACAGTGTGTGAGGAACTACATATGTTAATTAGCTTGATTTGGCCCTCCTGTAATGTGCACATATTTCACAAAATATGTTATACATGATAAACAGATATAATTTTGTTTGATTTGAATACATACATAAGAAGATAATCCTATACATATATTCACTCCTTCATGTTGCTTTAGATCCTTCCCATGAAGAAATAGAGTCACACCAGTCCCCACACAAACCACAAAACTCCAGAATAGACACTGCAATGTCAAAAGAACTTCCCCATTCCCCCATCCCCTTCCCAGTCCCCTGGGATGTGGGACAGCTTATCTGTGACCAAGAAAAAGATAATGTGTCTGAACAACCAGGCAGAAGACTGGTGCTAGCCAATCTGCTACTATCAATCTACTCAAACCTCCTTCAAATTACATGGCTTCCTTGGGATCTACCCTGATTCCTGCAAGATATACATTATTCCTGAATAGCAGTAGTATTCCAGTCATGCCTCTTTTGAGGTAACTACAACTTTACACTTCATTTCCCTTGATCAAAATTTTTTCAACCCCAAAAGTCGCAATTGGTTGTCCGAACCATAGCATAAGCATGTCTTAGTTAAAATCCTAGTTCTGTCCCCAAAGCTATAGCAGTTGTATAAGAAAGTCTCAGAGAAGTAGTTTAGATGTAAAAATAGATATTTCTAAAATATTTTGAATTTTTATGAGATATAGGCACACACCACTTGAAATAAAAACTCCATGAGAAACCTCAAAACATAAGGCACATATAAATGGCAACTTTCTTGGGAATAGGGACTAACTTCCTTTCTGAGATTATCAGTGATGTTAAACAGGATAGTCATAAAATTTATATGAATGAAAACCAACAGTCTGTGATGTGGCAAATTATCCCAAAGGGAACTCTATTTCCCATTTTCAGGATGTTCATGGGTCTCCATGCAGTGACCCTCAGTAAAAGGAAATTCTGTTCTCTTTATTGGAGAGAAGCTATTCTACACTTTGCACATGCAGTTAGTACCCAGAAGAGGGGGAAAGAATCAGCATAACAGGAAAGGCATGGCCAAGATCAGCTTCTGAAATCCAGATAATCTGTCTAGACCAAAGTCCTAAAACACAGCCCTCTAGCCTCATGAAGAAAGAACTTTAAGGATCAAAGAAAGAAAACTAAAGACTGATGTCCCTGCTGCAATACTGAAGCAAGCACTAGTAAGAGAACCCACTGTCTCAAACACAATAGGTATTCTGTCAATGCTTGTTGAATGACTTGTAGACCATATCCCAGAGTTATGAAACTTAGAAGAAGCTTGAAAAATCATCTAGTGATTGGAAGCAAAGATATGTTAAATAGATTACCTAAGATCACAAAATGAACTAATGAAGGAGACCGGACTAGACTCAAAGACTCATCTCTCCATTTCGTGTTCTTTTTCTGAGAGTCAAGATGGGTCTTGAACTCCAACACCTGTGCTTCTCACCTTCCAGTAAGCCATTAGCAATTAGGTTCACTAGTAGGTGTCCAGGAATTTATGAGCCCTTTAGTCCATCTAACCCAGAAAAAAACCTGAAGACAACAGGGGACTCCACAAAAGCCATCTGAGCCAGGAGTCTGCTCCTGGATTCTTTCCTACAGTGCTCTGTGATAGTGAGAAAATCACATTTTCTATGCTGCTACTTTCAGCATTTTTTCTAAGCAAACCTTTGTTTAATCATCACAATCCAGATACCTGTTATGGGAGGCCAAATAGAAACATACTCTAAAAAGAGAGTATGTAAAAGAGAACTGTTATGCAAGCAGTTCTCTGAGCAATTAAGATCAGTTAAACATTTTACAAAAGCTAATTCTGGCTTAATTTATTCTCCCTCTTTTTCTGCTATAATGGTATACTTTGTATATTATTATCACCATTATTATCACTGTGTTTAAGAAAATAAATGATATATCCTGTACCCCAGTAAGCCTGAGAGCACTATGAAAGTTTCCAGGATTTATCACATTTGATTACAGAGACTGCCATACAGATGGTGTATCATTGACATGTGATCATTGGGTGTCTGACTTTGTAAGGGACCTTGCCAGCGATCACTCTTTTAGGACAATCAAATAAAAGGCCAAATTACTTTTGCTAATTTTCCAGTTTCATTTCATTTACTACAGTCATACCCAAATATTTCCTATGTGTCCCCTCTGGCCCCACATTTAATCTGACTCTGGTGACTCCACCCAACTGACACACATGCCAGTAAGATATTTAATGAGCTTTAGTTCTTAAAAACTTATATAACATGGAGATCATGCTTTTAGCTCCAAAATTCTTAATATCTAATTATGATATTGTGATGATTATTAAAGAGAACTGAACAGATTATTTTAAAGAAAATGTTGTTACTAAGCTCCCACAAAACCTGAAAAGTATAGCCTAAGAGTTAAAATGTTTCAGTATTATTATCAAATAATTACTTCAGGGACCAGAAGAAAATAATTGGGATTCCCTAGTAATCCTCCCATTAATAAATGAACAAAATATGAAACTGATGAGCAGCCATTGAATTATTGAGCCCCAGGTACATCTGCTCCAAAGTTATGAGTCAAAAATCAAAATTGCATGAATTTATAAATACACAATCTTCCCAGACATCATAGAAAAATTAAGGAAATTATCCAACATATCAAATGCAATTCAGTATAACATCAAACCATTAAACAAAAATCCTCTAACAAAAAAGAACCATACACATTATGATCGTATGCAGATGGAATAATGGCCAGATGGAACAGTAAACTCTGATGCTTGGCAACATAACCTTTGGCACAGTGAGTGTATGTCATGCAGAAAGTCAAGAGCAGTCCTCATAGAATCAAGCAAATAAGGCTCAGAAAATACATCCTGAGAAAAGAAGAAAAAGGTCCTGGATTGTAAGTAAAGATGACCAGATGATATGGGTATGACAGAAAAAGCAGGATGCTTAAGTGCAGTGGAGTCAGGTTCTATCCATAAATATACTACCCATTAGCTGTGGTGTTAAAATGTTAGATCTTTTATTTTCTCTAGAAAATAAGAGTCACAGCACCCACATCATAAAATGGCCATGATTCAACAGAGATTCTAATCCTGGACATATCAGAGCACCTGCCCTCTGTCCTAAACTGTAAAGCAAGCATTGGTTTGAGTGAGCACTTTAGAGAATAGAATTTCTCACATCACATAATTAGTACAGAGCCACTAGATTCCTGCCTTCTAACTTGTGCAATGGACTGGATTTCAAAGTGGCTACCTGTGGCATATACAATGCTCTGTTCATATTATTCTTTGGCCTAGGGAATAACTGGAGGAAGTTTCTGAGTCTCAGGTACAATTAGGTTGAGATATTAGAACTGGGTCCTCTCCAATTTGATTCAGGTAGGAAGGGATTGCCACTTCCAGTTTTGCCTTTAACATCCTTTTGGAAATAATTGTACCACTTTCAGTCACTGTTTTTCTACCCTGCTATGTTAAATTATTTTTCTATACCTTAACAATGTTTTTTGCCAATCCTATAACTTCCTGGTTGATTTTAATGATTAAAACATAGCCCAATCCAGTTTTCTGCTTAAAACTGCACTATTGGAAGTTCTCCCTTTCCCAGCACAAGCTCAAACTATGGCACCAGCTTCCCAGCATAGGAAAAGCATGAGGGAGGCATGGGTGTGGCTGCCTCTCCCTCCAGGTAGAGACTCTGATGTTGAGATCAGGGAGGAAGGATAGGATGCAGGCTCTTCCTTGATGATGGTCCATGTGTAACCTGGGAGGATGAGTCTCAGACTTCACTCTGGTTCATTTGGGTTCTACCCAATGTTTGCAGTCTCCTTTGCTGTGTTGGTCTTCACATCAGTGCATAATTTTCTTGGTGGTAGTGCTAATCTAGTTCTCTCCAGAGATCATTCTAGACAGAAATTCTTTCTTTTACAAGCCTTGATTGCTATACAAGTCCCTTCCTTTATGTTTGGTTCCCTTTGCTAAGTCTATCAGTCTCTGGGTAGCCTGAACCTTCCAAGGAAAAGTGAATAAGATGTGGAGGAGACTGCTTCAGATTCTTCTTGGGCACACCTTTATCCTAGTCTTTTCAAGTCTGTGCTTCTGTGTGATACAAATGGCATCACGGAGGAAAGCCAGGTTCTGGTTCTTGTGTTTTTGTGAAAACTCATTCCCACTCTCCCAAGTGGGCCAGAAGATATTTCAGTTCACCAAGTATTTCATCCAGGAATCAAATGACCCTTCCTTTAAGAACTCCTGATTATTTTTCTTTATTAGTACATAAAAATTGTACAAATTTATAATATACCATGTGATATTTTGATCCATGTATACATCATGTAACTTTCAAGTCAGGATAGATAAATCTATTTCCTTGAATATTTATCATCTCTGGTCACCAGAGATAGCTTTCCCATACCTCTGGGTTCTGTCATCTGAGGCAGATGCAGTTCCTCAGAAAGTCAGGCCTATTGACCCATGAGATTGCACTTTATCTGAATCCAGAGATTCAGTGACTGAAGTTGGATTCCCTGTGGAGGTGACTTGGAGATCTGGGGAATCTGGTTATATTCCCCCATGCATGGGGCCCTTGGCAATGATAATAGGAGAATAGATAGCCACAACACAGAATGGTAAGCATCATCTCACATTTTCAGGAATAGGATATCAGAAAGAAGTGTGCAAGGCTTTTATTTCATATATTCATTGACTGCCTTTTCTCTTTAAATTTGCTAAGAAAGCAGTATATTTTGTAACTGAGAGATATTCAGAGACTGTACTTCTCTGCAATTTGAAGATGGAGAACATTGAAGGCAATTTAGTGCTTCATAACCATATCCCATTTCATGTTACCTCTAACACCAGGATAGATTTTACCTTCTCTTGGCAGGAAATTAAGCTTTGCTAGCTTCGCATTCTGATTCTTGGAAGAAGTTGTATTAACTCCCTGCTCTGAAATGAGAATGGAGTTGTTCTTGATGAATTCAAGCAACAATGAACCTCTGCCTATTCCTGAACAAGCAAAGGCACATTCTGTCATTCTTTGAGAGCTGCAGAGATTCCCACCCTGCTGAGTCCATTGAGGACATCCTCATGTCTATGTTTCACTATGACATTTGAGGAGTGGTTGATGCCAGGGGCTTTTGGCACCATAGTTCAGAGAGATAGCAGCAAAGCACATAAACCAAAGCTAGTCTGGACAGAAGAGAGAGGATCATATTGAAAACATATAAAGCCTGGGTAGTTTTATCACTCATCTTTGGATGATGGAAGATGGTCTGCTGTGAGGTGAAGGATGACCCAACAGCAATGAAGCTGTCTGTAACATCAAGAGCTTCTCCTTGGATATGGTGCATAACTCAGAATTACTGCAACCGCCATAGTGTCAGAAGACATCAATTTTCCCAGACTCACCAGCTGGGCTCAGAGCCATGAATCATGGGGCTAAAACATCATCTTTCTCCCAGACAGAACCCACACTTACCTCTTTATCATCCAGATCCCCCACCCCAAACCTTTCCATTGATCAAGTCCAGTTATTTCTCCAAGTACAGAGTCATGGCACAATATAAGAACATCATTACTCTTCCTCACAGGGTACACCACAGAGAAGTATTTCCTTCTCTTTCAGATGAATTACTGTCTGACAGCACAGATCCTTCCCTTCTGTTTGTGCTGCATACAGAGTGAGGGGCAAGGGAAACCTGGGCATCTCCTTTCTGAGTTAACCAGTTATCTCCATCATTTCTGCCACTTGGTCAAAAGGTTCTTCATGCCCATCTATATCAGACTACTCTCCAACTAAGCCAGAGGATGAAACTTGGAAGCATGTCTTGTTTTTGAATTGCAGCCATTTTAGAACTCCTGAATCCCATCACCTTAAAAATCAGGAGTTCCCTATGGTGATAATCCTACTCTTGATTTAAACTCTTCCAAAGAAATGAAGCAGAATCTCCCCTAAAGCTGTCACTGTCATTTCATTGATGAAAACACCTAATTGCTAGAAAATGTCTTCTGAAGAATAATGCAGCATCTACTTCTTTATAATTTTCACTTATGGGATTACAAAACATGAAGTATCCCTTAGTATGACAGGCATTAAAGAAACCAAACTTTGACTCTACCCTCAAGAGGACATTTCTCCTGTGATCCAATTCTTTATCTCCTCTCAATTTCTCATTTAAATATAGTTTTCACAAACACTTTCTTTTAATTTCTCTAGAACAACCCTTTTAAAACATGGGGGCTTATGTGTGGCACATACCTATAATTCCAGCAGCTCTGGAGGCTGAGGCAGGATCACAAGTTCAAACCCAGCCTCAGCAATTTAGAAAGGGCCTGAGCAACTTTGCAAGACCCTGTCTCAAAATAAAAAATAAAAAAGTAAGGCTTGGAATGTGATTCTGTGGTAAAACACTCCTGGGTTCAATCCCTGGCATTGTGCACACATGTGTGTATGTATGTGTGTGTGTGTGTGTGTGTGTGTGTGTGTGTGTGTGTGTGTGCAATTGTGGCAGTGTAACCAATACTTAGCAATGATCATATAAGTGATACATGTGCTCAAACCCTTGCCTTCCTGTGCCTCTTCTTCTTATTTACACAAATAATGGGCAAAACTGATTAAAAGCTGCATTACACTTTGGTTCATATTATAATAGCTTATCAACTAAAGCTCAAGCAACAGCTCTAACAAATATTTTATTTTAAAACTATATTTTCCCCTGTTTCATAATGCAATTTGCTTTTTCAAAAAATCCTAAGTAATATTTTGTGTTTACTCCAAATTAAATTATTTTCTTTGTTTCATCATTTCAATTTGTTCATCTCTTTTAGATTCTGATTCTCATTCACTGTACTGAATTTCCCTTCTAGCCTCCTATCATGCCCAAATGTGATCAATGAGTCATGCCCTCCTTCAAGTCCCATGGGAACAGGAAAGTGTAGGCTAGAAATATCTCTTAGATGAAGGGGACTGAGGGAACACAAAGAAAGGGTAAGTATTAGGGAACAAAATTATACAAATTATATTATTTTGTTCACACATGTGAGAGTATAACAAATCCTACTCTCATGCTTTATTACAATGGACCAATAAGAAAATATGTAGATAAAAATATCACTTAGTTCAAAGCTAATATGATTACATTGGCCAATATTTTCTGAATGCATTTCCAGGTAAACTCACACATTTCACCAGTTTCACTTCCATGCATTAAAAACTTCCTGTCTCTACTATATGTCAGTAAATACAAACATCTAGAACCTTTTCTCTGTGCTCAAGATGCTCACAGTCTAATAGAGAAATGTCCATGTAAGCAATAAACATCACTTTCTGTGATGGGTTCTGAGACACAGCCGGACCTGAAATCTCACAAACTCAAGAAGGAGCACCAGATTCTACACAGAGAAGTTGATGAAATCTCAACTATAAGGCATTTTCCTCTCCTCTCTTCTCCATTGGTTTTTTGAGGGTGCAGTCTCATGATTGTTAATAAGTAAAGAATTTGGCTGCAGTCCTGACAATAAGAGTGACCTATAAAGGAAAAGTGTCCTCATCAGTGAGGCACATGTGGCACATATCATCCATGTGGGGCTACCAGGACATTTCTGCTGTATAAGGAAATCAGGAAGGTCAGGGAAAAGTTCAAGGAGCACCACAGGTGTTTTGTGTGGCTTGCTACTCCAATCCCCTCACCGCAGCTCTGTGCTCTTCATTGGATACTCTGAATGAAGGAAGGTTTTATTTTTATACATTGAAGTTTTCTTCCAAAAATTTTGTCTCACCAAGAGTCCTATCTGCTTACCTAAAGACTTCAGAGTTTTGAAATCCAAAGCCAATTCAGACTACTTTTTCTGCTGCTTTTTTGCTCTCATCACTTATCTAAAGTAATATTTGCAGATTGCCTAGCTGATTCAAGGAGGATCATGTTTGAAAATTAAAAGAGGAAATGTTGGTTAATATTTGCCAAGCATTGCCATGCCTTGGATGAGCTGGCAACCATTGGTGGGTGAGGAGAGGAAGAGAGAGTTCTGTGTGTGCCAAATGCTTGAGAAAGCACAGCTTGTCAGCAATCTCTTCAAGACTACACCAAAATCTAGATATTCCCCAGCTAAGTCAATTTCTCTAATTGAATCATTCAAAGACAGAATCCAAAAAAATTAGATCAGTCAAGCTAACTTTGTTATTCAATACTCATTATTTTTAATAATTCCATCTTTCCAGAGGGCTCACAATCCTTCTTTAAATATTTTCTTCCTAAATTTGACCAGGGATTGATATCATCTTTATTGATGTGTACTTTTCAGAATTTATCTCATTCCCCTTTTTGAAAACCAGTGATTTTTCCCATTTCAATCTTCCAGCATCTTCTTCCTTCCCAGTAATTCTACAAATAATGCAAAAATTTTAAATATTTATCTAGCATGTATTATGTTACAGATACTGTTCTACTTGTTTACCACTATTAAATTTCAGATTGAGAAGTCCCAGCAGCACAGGAGGCTGAGGCAGGAGGATAGCAAGTTTGAATCAGTCTTAGCAACTTAGCAAGGCCCTAAGTAAGTTAATGAGACCCTGTTTCCAAATAAAAAAACAAAAAGACTGGGAATGTGGCTCAGTGGTTAAGTACCCCTGGATTCAATTTCTGGTACTTGGTACTGAAGGGAAAAAAAAAAGAAGAAAAAAAGAAAAATCAGATTAATAGCCATGCTTTTCATCTCTTCCAACACAGATATAATGTCCTTAATGTAGGCTATGGAAGCAAAATAGACCTTATCCTTCTTCCTTTTGCTGATCAATTATACACCATCTACACAGGATCAAGTCCATCCCTTCCTTGTTCTCCAGGAGTTAGATATGGATGAATGAAGCCCTCTGTTTTCTGTAGCACTTTTCACTATTTCTTCACAGTTTTGCCAATGTGATATTTGCAACTTTGTTTCCCTTGTTGGTGTCTGTACTTAATATGAATCATTAATTCAGTCTTCCACACATGTTCTCTTTAAGATTCAGTTTGAATCAAATGTCTGTTATGGTCCAACTAATTGGGGACTTCAATACATAAAATACTCCACAATCATAACAAGGAACAATGTAGATCTCTACATTCTCACATGGGAAATTATACTCTTGGATGAAAAAAAATATATAAATTTGAATCTTATTTGAGTTTTTTTAAAATCATATTTAATGGAGTTAGTATTGTATAAACATTATGTCATTAAGTTTCAAATTTCTTCTTAAAAACATTGAGCCCTTTCAGGCTTTAGACTTCAAGAATGGGACACCAGAATGGACTACAGATTCCTGCTGTAGATGCAGGAGACATAAGTACTTAAAGCTTTAGTGAAATAATAGAATGGAAAGCCAGGCTTGGTGAACCCATCGCTAGACAGGCTTCACAAAAAGAAGCCCAGGAAGAATGATGGAGGAGATAATTCCAATTTTTCTAAACTGAAAAACAATGGAAAGAAAAGAATCAGAGGTTCAAGAGATGACAAGAGTTCTTGAGCATTTGGGTTTTGATTTTCAGTCTAAGCCTGAGCCTAAAGAGGAGAAGTTTTCTTCTGTAACAGAAAGGAAACACCAAGTTTATGGGTGTTTATGGGTCTTCCCCATGTCTGATTCTGTGAGGGGAATGCTGTCAATACAGTGGGATCTGTGTAGTTAAGAAGGGGGAGTAGGAGAGAGATGGAGCTCTAGTTTAAACTCTTTAGCCTCCTCCCTTTTGTGAGGCAGGATTACCTAGGGTGGAGGAGAAACAAATGCCAGATGGATCTATGCTGCTTGCTAGATTCTGTTCTACATTAACTATGTTTGTGAGCATCTAGACTTCCTTAAGTCTTGACTGAGTTTACAGTCAAGCTACACTATAACCTGTTGACATCTTCTTGATGTTGACATCTACATATCCAGGAATTAACCAACCCTCATGATCGCCAGATTGCATTCAACCTCCTTTTGTTTTATAATATGTTATCTAATCCCTGGTGTCAGAAAATGAGACAACAACAACATACTGAACATCCAAATAGATGATAATAAAAACAGCTAATATGTATTGATCACCTACCATGTTCCAGGCACAGAATAAGCACATTTTAAAAATGTCAATTAATTTTTATAGCAATCCTATAAGACAGGTATTATGATTATCACCACTTAACAGAGACTAATTCACCCTAAACAAACTTCTATTACACATTTTTCAGGTAAATTTTGTCTTTACTCAAGATGTACTCAATAAACAGCATTGAAGAAAGTTCATAGCAAGCATGTGCACACATGGAGAAAATACCTGACCACCTCACTTTGTTGTTGAGTGGGGCTTGGCATAAGAAGAAGAAGTGCACATTTCATTCTTAAGTCATTAAGAAATCATTACCCTATGTACATATATAATTACATGAATAGTATAAACCTACATCATATACAATCATAGAAATGAAATAATGTACCCATTTGTGTACAATGGATCAAAATGCAGTGTGTAAAAATAAAAAAAAATAAAAACATATATAATGGGATGACATTTCAAAATAAATATTTTGTAAAAAAAGAAATTAGGATCAGTCAGGCAGGGTGGTGCATGCCTCTAATCCCATTGGCTGGGGAAGCTGAGACAGGAGAATAGCAAGTTCAATATGAGCCTCAGCAAAAGTGAAGCTCTAAGTAACTCAGTGAGATCCTGTCTCTAAATAAAATACAAAGTAGGATCAGAGATATGGCTCACTGATTGAGAGCCCTGGAGTTTAATCCCTGGTACATTCCAACCTCCAAAAATTATGATCAAAACTAAATATGGACAAGGATATCCAAAATTTCAACTCATCAAATCTTGAATTAGCAACAACACTAACAAGTTGAGAAAAGGAAAGATAGATAATTTATATACTAATAATACATAACACAGTACATAACTTGATTCAATGAGATAACAAATATTATTATATATCACATATCACATACTAAATATTACATATTGCCACTATATATTTTGTCTTTTGTATATTATATAAGCCCAAGGGCTCTGATCTGCATGTCTCATAGACTCACAGACAGCAGCCTCCAGCTGCCAACAGAATATGGACTCCATAGAGATATGAGTTAAGACTTCATCTCCTTCACCATTTTTCTGCAACAAAGGTGTCACAGAAGAACAATAAACCAATGTGACTGAGCTTATGTTTGCATGACTTGACTGTGCTTCTTATACACAATGAGAAGAGAAATAAACACCACCACTGAATTTGGATGTCAGTATCTAAAATGAATGAGGTGTTTAGAAAAGATTAAACAGACATGCATAAAGAGACACATATAATTTACTGAAGATACTGTGGCCATGTTAGCAGTATCTACATTCAGGCAAGCAGGCATTAAGTTATAATTTCAGTAGGAGACAGAAGAATAGTAATTCCATTTGAAAGAAGAATGGCTATTCCATTTGAAAAATATCTCCATATCTTCAACCTGTTTCTTCAAGTTATCTTAATCACTATTTCAACAACTTTTATTTTGACATACAATCATTAATTATAAAAAGATATAAATAAAGAACTTGGAAAGCATACTACTATGTTCTGTGAAGTGATACTTCAATTTATAGGGTAATTTTTTAAGTAGAAATGTGATATCTGATAAATCAGTGCCCATGAGCAAATGAAAACAACCTCGAAGAGCATGTGAAGAATGAGTTTCTGCAGTATTGGGCATAGACCAGAGAATGAGAGCTGGGATCCCTCTAGAATTTCTAACACACCAATAATTTACAGCCATGTCTGTCTTGAGTTACAATACTGGAAGAGGAACTTGAACATTATGGTAATAATTCCTCAATTGCCCACCAACCAAGAAGATATGAACAGGCCAAATAAGACAGAGAGAGCCTAACATAGACTCAACCTCCCCCTCACAAACTGCCCCAGCCTACTGGCCTAGTGTCAGCTCCTCTCATGACCCTGTCACAGTCACATGGGCTAGTGGTGCCCAACACCATTCTCTCTCACATCTCTATTTTTACATGGGTTCCTCACTCCCTGAAGACTTTACCCTGGAAACATCTCTCAGCTTTCAAGACTAGTCTCAAGTGTTACTTCCTCTGTCTCTAAACTCTCCCTCTCTGTGCCTCCACTGGTCTTTGAATATACATCTCTAATGACATGTACTACATACTGTTCTGTGGACTCAGTTTTTCATGGCAGGCTTCTGGATTCAATAAATATATAGTAAAATGATATGATAAGCATTATTCTGTCTGGATATCTGGTTTAAAGAACACAGACAAATCTTAACATGAGACTTCTGAGAATATAATATGTGTATGTGTAAATGTGTATATACATATACACATACATACACACGCATTTACATATATGTGTAAATATGTGTATGTACATACACATACATTTATTTAAACATACATAAACACATACACATATAAATGATAAAGAGGAGAAGGGAATCAATACTTGCTTAACTAGACATACTCAACAGCAAAGATACTCTTATTGGTTTTCTACACTCAGAATGACCTGGTGTTATGTATGAGAAAGGTACTCAATGTGAGTATACTGAATGAATTTGTAGACTTGAAGATCAGGGTTGTGATGTGTGGGAATTGTGCTCCCTTAATTTTCCATATGAAACACATGGGGCAGTTTGATTGTTGACATGACACATGTAATTATTTAACAGCTGTAGAATCTTTTATAAGACAGAATAGCATTCACAAACACCATTAAAAAATCTCCCTGTTCTTCCTCAGAAGTAAATTGGAACTCAACAAGCAATAAAACTTTGAGATTCACTTTTGAAAGATAAGACTCCCTAACTCCTAAAAACATAGTACTTGTTCTCAGATTTTTTTTTAGTACAATTTGATCTACTCAAACTGAACCAGGAACTGTGGCTTTGAAATAAGTGAATATGTGGAATTCCAAGCAATGTCATTATACTGTTCCTTAAAGTATATGACCAAGACAGAGCTTGAGTTATTATTTAGGCAGCAGGAAAAAGTGAAATTGATAGATTTCTTTATCCTCAGTGATAACAGTAATAAGGATGAGTGAGTCCTGGGTTCTGTCCAAAGTCCTCTCTAAAGAATTAGAGGTTGAAGCAGAAAAATGAAATATGATACTATCTGAAAGATGGTAGGAGAAATATTATTTTTGACAAAGCATTATCAAAGAGACTAATTTACTAGACTCTTGTTTTCTCCAGCAGGCTGATGCTGCTCCCTGATCTCAAGAAATCTTTGAGCCATATTGATGAGAATTCATCCGCAGATTTTAAGTTGCTCCATGGCTACTTCTCCCTCACCCTCAAATAGGAGAAAGAGGAAAAATAAATCAACTTTGTAAAACTCTCTAATCCAAAGAAAAAACTCAGTTTAATTGTTGTTCTTTCCTGTCCAGATTGTAGAATCATGTCATTTCTAAGCCTTAAACAATGACTTGAATAACACCATGTACTAAAACTTCTTTTTCCAAGAAAAGTGCTATGTCACTACTGCTGACTTCCATTTGTCTCCAGTATGCAGTACTCCCTACAGATATGCATTACTTTCTCCCCAGAGATTTGAAAAAAAGACCAAAATTAGCTATCAGAGATCACCAGTTCTAGTACAAACTGCACCAATAACAAGACAGTAAACCACCTAATATTTTAATAGCACTTTAAATTTGTATGAAGTCACTGTTTAATTTGATCTCTCTAATAGCCTTAAGGGCCAGAAAGGATGTAGCCACCATCTGGGAGATGAAGAAATGGAAGTTTCAAGAGGTTACACATTCAGGAAAGATTTAGAACACTGAGGAGGTACCATGACTGGGGTGAGTGACAGCCATTGTCAGACTCACAGGACAGAGAGATATGATCACCCTGTGATCAGCCTGCTGTGTCTCTACCTTTACCCCCTGCCATGGAGATATCTTTACTCTAGCTTTCAGCTCCTGTGAAACTCCAATACTTATAATATCAGTAAGTCTAATTTTCCCCTTCCTATTTTTGTTACATAGACAAATCTATTAGAGGTACATGTTGGAGAAAAACTTATCATTTTAAAGCTAAGAATCCAGATAGAAACTTTAAAATGTTAACTGACCCATGTGTATCAACATCCAAGAATCACCAAATAAGAACATCCACAGAACCCCTCCCAGACCAGGAATGAGTTTTGAATCTGCAAGCTCTCTCTGCTTAGCTCTAATTGTAGCCATGTATTAGGGGGAGACGTGGTTGTTTGCAAAATCAGAGAGGCTAGACCAAGGACTGTAGCAAAAGGTCAGGAAAGTTTAACCAGCACCTATATTTAAGTGAAAAAGGACAAGAAGTCTCAGAAATTTTGCCTAAGATTCTGGAGGTCATCTTTTGTCTCTGAGAAAGTTTACAAAGCCTAGGAAAACCAGGTTCCAAGGGAACAGTGCTGGTATCAAAGCTACTCACTTAGGTCATAGAGGTCCTTATTGTCACCACTACTACTTAAACTCCCTTTTTTTTTTGACTCAGTTTTCTTTCTGCTCCATCCTTCTGCTTCTTGGTTTCTTTGAGTCTCAATTTCCCCAACTGCTAGAGGAGAAGTTGGATAGGATACTATCTAAGATTTATAGCTCAAATTCTATAATTTCTTTTCCTTTTAATGCATCTCAGTCTGGTACATATCCCTTCCTCATCACCACAGACACTCATTTCCTTTTTTCTACTCCATTCTCACTCTGTTCCAAAAATAAAAATGAAATGGGAACAAAATTTTCCTGCTCAAGACTTAATGGCAGCTCCAAATTCTAATTCTCAATGATAAATCCTATGCACTGGACTTGTTTTGGACAAAAGATCATTATGTTTGTTTACTTAAGACAAGACAAGCCTCTCTTTAAAGTTTAATTATTAAAGAACTCCAAACATACAAAATTAAAACAGACCCACACCAAGGCACATTATTATGAAAATAAGTAACATATAAAATAAAGACAGAATTTTAAAGGCCATGAGAGAAAAGAATCAAATTACATTCAGAAGGAAACCAATAAGAATATCAGCAGATTTTTCAATCCAGACCCTAAAAGATAGAAGGGCCTGGAACAACATTTATCAAGCCCTGAAAGAAAATGGATGCCAACCAAGAATCTTATACCCAGCAAAACTTACCTTCAAATTTGACGATGAAATAAGATCCTTCCATGTTAAACAAAAGCTAAAGGAATTTACAAAAAGCAAGCCAGCATTACAGAACATTCTCAGCAAAATATTCCATGAGGAAGAGATGAAAAAGAATGATGCAAATCAGCAACAGGAGGTGCTACCCTAAAGGAATAGCCAAATAAAGAAGAAACCAAATCATGTCAAAAACAAATATGAGTCAAATGACTGGGAATACAAATCATATCACAATAATAACCCTGAATGTTAATGGCCTGAACTCAACAATCAAAAGACATAGACTGGCAGATTGGATTAAAAGAAAAATCCAACAATATGCTGCCTGCAAGAGACTCATCTCATAGAAAGAGACACCCACAGACTAAAGGTGAAAGGATGGGGAAAAACATACCATGCACACGGACACAGCAAAAAGTTGGAGTATCCATCCTCATTTAAGATAATGTGGACTTCAAACCAAAACTAGTCAGAAGGGATAAAGAAGGACATTACATACTGCTTAAGGGAAGCACAAATCAGCAAGACATAACAATTATAAATATCTATGCCCCGAACATTGGCTCATCCACATACGTCAAACAAATCCTTCTCAATTCCAGAAATCTAATAGACCACAACACAATAATACTAGGCGATTTTAACACACCTCTCTCACCACTGGATAGATCGTCCAAACAAAAACTGAATAAAGAAACTATAGATCTCAACAACACAATCAACAATTTAGACTTAACAGACATATATAGAATATACCATCCAACAAAGAACAAATACACTTTCTTCTCAGCAGCACATGGATCCTTCTCTAAAATAGACCATATTTTATGCCACAAAGCTACTGTTAGGAAATACAAGAAGATAGAGATACTACCTTGTACTCTATCAGATCATAATGGATTAAAATTAGAAATAAATGACAGAATAAAAAACAGAAACTTCTCCAATACCTGGAGATTAAATAATACACTATTATATGATGATAGGATAACAGAAGACATCAGGAGGGAAATAAAAAAATTCTTAGAAGTAAATGAGAACAAAGACACATCATATCAAAATCTCTGGGACACTATGAAAGCAGTACTTAGAGGAAGATTTAATTCATGGGGCGCATTCAAAAAAAGAAGTAGAAATCAACGAATAAATGACTTAACACTACAGCTCAAAGCGCTAGAAAAAGGAGAGCAGACCAATACCAAAAGTAGTAGAAGACAGGAAATAGTTAAAATCAGAGCAGAAATCAATGAAATTGAAACAAAAGAAACAATTGGAAAAATTAACAAAATAAATAGTTGGTTCTTTGAAAAAATAAATAAAATTGATAAACCCTTAGCCACACTAACAAAGAGAAAGAGGGAGAAATCTCAAATTACTAAAATTCGGAATGAACAAGGAAACATCACAACAGACACGAGTGAAATACAAAACATAATTAGAAGCTATTTCAAAAATCTATACTCCAACAAAACAGAAAACCTCGAAGACATCAACAAATTTCTAGAGACATATGAGTTACCTAAACTGAACAAGGAGGACATACACAACTTAAATAAACCAATATCAAGCAATGAAATAGAAGAGGTCATCAAAAGCCTACCAACAAAGAAAACTCTGGGACAAGATGGGTTCTCAGCCGAGTTCTACAAAAACCTTTAAAGAAGAGCTCATTCCAATACTCCTCAAAATTTTCCATGAAATAGAAGAGGAGGGAACCCTCCCAAAATCATTCTATGAAGCCAATATCACCCTGATAACTAAACCAGACAGAGACACATCGAGGAAAGAAAATTTCAGACCAATATCCTTAATGAACATCGACGCAAAAATTCTCAACAAAATTTTAGCAAATCGCATACAAATATATATTAAAAATATAGTGCACCACGATCAAGTGGGTTTTATTCCAGGGATGCAAGGTTGGTTCAACATTCGGAAATCAATAAATGTCATTGACCATATCAACAGACTTAAAGTTAAGAATCATATGATTATTTCAATAGATGCAGAAAAAGCATTCGATAAAGTGCACCATCCCTTCATGCTGAAAACACTAGAAAAAAATTGGGGTAGTGGGAACATTCCTTAACATTATAAAGGCCATCTACACTAAGCCCATGGGCAATATCATTCTACATGGTGAAAAACTGAAAGCGTTCCCCCTAAAAACTGGAACAAGTCAGGGATGCCCTCTTTCACCACTTCTATTCAACATCGTCCTTGAGACTCTAGCCAGAGCAATCAGACAAACCAAAGAAATTAAAGGGATACGAATAGGAAAAGAAGAACTCAAACTATCCCTGTTCACTGATGACATGATTATATATTTAGAGGAACCTGGAAATTCCACCAGACAACTTTTAGATCTCATAAGTGAATTCAGTAAAGTAGCAGGTTACAAGATCAATGCTCATAAATCCAATGCATTTTTATACATAAGTGATGAATCTTCAGAAAGAGAAATTAGGAAAATTACCCCATTCTCAATAGCATCAAGAAAATAAAGTACTTGGGAATCAATCTCACAAAAGAGGTGAAAGACTTCTACAATGAGAACTACAGAACACTAAAGAAAGAAATTCAAGAAAACCTTAGAAGATGGAAAGATCTCCCATGTTCCTGGAAACACAGAATTAATATTGTCAAAATGGCCATACTACCTAAAATGCTATACAGATTCAATGCAATTCCAATTAAAATCCCAATGATGTACCTTACAGAAAGAGAGCAAGCAATTATGAAATTCATCTGGAAAAATAAAAAACCTAGAAAAGATAAAGCAATCCTCAGTAGCAAGAGCGAAGCAGGGAGTATTGCAATACCAGATCTTCAACTCTACTACAAAGCAATGGTAACAAAAACGGCATGATATTGGTACCAAAATAGACAGGTAGATCAATGTTACACAATAGAGGACATGGACACAAACCCAAATAAGTACAATTTTCTCATACTAGACAAAGGTTCCAAAAATATGAAATGGAGAAAAGATAACCTCTTCAACATATGGTGCTGGGAAAACTGGAAAGCCATATGTAGCAGAATGAAAATAAACCCCTATCTCTCACCCTACACAAAACTCAGCTCAAAATGGATCAAAGACCTCGGAATCAGACCAGAGCAGAGACCCTGCATCTTATAGAAGAAAAAGTAGGTCCAAATCTTCAACTTGTTGGCTTAGGATCAGACTTCCTTAACAGGACTCCCATAGCACAAAATATAAAAGCAAGAATCAACAACTGGGATAGACTCAAACTAAAAAGCTTTCTCTCAGCAAAGGAAACTATCAGCATTATGAAGAGAGAGCCTACAGAGTGGCAGAATATCTTTGCCAACCATACTTCAGATAGAGCGCCAATTTCCAGAATCTATAAAGAACTCAAAAAACTCTACACAAAGAATACAAATAATCCAATCAACAAATGGGCTAAGGAAATGAACAGACACTTCACAGAAGAACATGTACAAGTAATCAACAGATATATGAAAAAATGTTCAACATCCCTAGTAATAAGGTAATTGAAATCAAAACTACCCTAAGATTTCATCTCACCCCAATTAGAATGGCAATTATCAAGAACACAAGCAACAATAGGTGTTGGCGAGGATGTGGTGAAAAGGAACACTCATACATTGCTGGTGGGTTTGCAAATTAGTGCAGCCACTCTGGAAAGCAGTGTGGAGATTCCTCAGAAAGCTTGGAATGGAAACACCATTTGACTCAGCTATCCCACTCCTTGGCCTATTCCTAAAGGACTTATAATCAGCATACTACAGAGATACAGCCACATCAATGTTCATTGCTGCTCATTTCACAATAGCCAGATTGTGGAACCAACCTCCATGCCCTTCAGTTGATGAATGGATAAAGAAACTGTGGCATATATATACAATGGAATATTACTCTGCAATGAAGAATGATAAAATTATGGCATTTGCAGGCAAATGGATGAAATTGGAGAATATCATGCTAAGTGAGATAAGCCAATCTCAAAAAACTAAAGGACAAATGATCTCGCTGATAAGCGGATGACATATAATGGGGGTTGGGGGGGTTAGCATTAGGTTTAGGGTTAGGTTTAGGGTTAGGGATAAGGAGAGTGGTAAGAATGAAGGAAAGAAGGACTGTATAGAGGGAAAAGAGGGGTGGGAGGGGTGAGGGGAAGGGAAAAAATAATCAAACATCATTTCCCTATGTAAACGTATGATTACACAAATGGTATGCCTTGACTCCATGTACAAATAGAGAAACAACATGTATCCCATTTGTATACAATAATAATAAAAAATATAAAGAATCAGAGATTGTATATCCTGAATGCCTGAGTTAACATGGCATTTATTTTGCTGCTATTCAAACTCAATTTATTCCCCACCCTTCTCTTTCCCTTTACAGTGCCACCCTGGTGAATTGTCACTTGCTATTTAAAAAATCCATACAATTCCCAAGCAAGGACAGAAATCTGGTTGGATACTTCTGGTCACCACTCGGTCAAGCCTGTGCTGCTCCAGAGAATCACTAATGACTTCTGAGGACAGAGAAAACAATAAGTAATAACTTGGTGATCAATTTCAGGGGAAAGGAAAGAAAAGACAAAAGAAATTGAAACCCCAGTAATCAGGAAGTAAAAGCATGTCTTGAGTAGGCAGCAACTTTTAGGGACATTTTTGCAATGGAGAGAGATTTCCTGCGTCAGTAGGAGCAGCACATCCACTGTTCTCCAGGATGGGTGGGGATTGATGGGTAGGGGTGAAGGTCAGGTCATTATCCCTGATTCACTGAACAAACTGGTTTTCAGACAGGTTCCATCCAGTGATGAGACCCTATCCTCTTCCCACACTAATCTTCTTCCTATTTGCTCAATTCTTGATAACTGAAACAAAATTTTATCTATACGTGTTTCTAACATACTTGTATATGGTCCCAGGTGGCTTCAGTCTCCCTTTCCCCACAGCTTCTCTGTCCATGTCCCTTTGCCCCTTAGCTTTTATCACAGTAGTTTCCAACCCACTTACATCAGTCATAGTCTGCACTTATTGATTTGAGTTAATAGTCAACTTGAATTCAGTGTCAAATACTCTACACTCTAGAATTCCACACCACAGATATACAAAACTTAATTAAAGCTAATAGCCATGAATTTTATCTTTGTCATTAATAATATGCCTTGGGATAGGAATCCATAGAACAAAACTGCTCCACAGTTCCTTTTTAAGGAGCTCATGAAATTTACTTAAAGGAGGAACAGGGATCCAGGGGTGGCATTCTCCATGTGAAAATATTCACAGAAGCTGGCAAGACAGATGCTTGCCAAGGACAAATCCCAAACACCACACAAATGCACCATTCAGTTCTCCTCTCAGGAGGCACCTGCTGTGAAGAGCACCTTCAAGTGACAGGTAACAGCCACTGAGCCTTTGGGATCTGTTGCAGTGCTTGGTCCAGGGGCATAATCTCTTTGAGACAATGAGGATTCTAGGATCTGCCCATTTCTTTTCAGCCTAGAATTTGTCTAACAAATATTCATCATCTATAACTCCCCCTTGGACTCAATGAGACTTCCTCAGAGTTTCTCTGAAGTTTGAGGATCCTCTAATCCATTCCTCTCTCCTTTCCCTTCTCCATTAGCAGGTGTCAAATCTGAATCACAATCTGCCTACTTCCTCTGCCTATTCCTGCCTGCTCTTCTCTTTTATCTTTCATGGGCTTGACTTCTGAAAAAGAAAATCTTTTGCATTTTTAATTCTGTTTTTGTGTCTGCTCCCTCTAAGTCCCAAACTGCCATGCATGGAGATGTAGACTTCTCAGGTGAGGAGAGAGCTAGTAAGGCTATAAGAAAACAGACTCATTTGCCTTTGTATCCCCAGTGCCTGGGGAGATAGAAATGACACAAGCACAGGTGTGGAGTAATGTGTGAATGACACACCAGTAGCCACCAAAACAAGTTTCCATTTGGTCTCCAGGGAGTAAGCCACACAGGTCACTGGATCATATACATAATAACCCTGAGTCCCTGCCAGCAATTACTCTCAGACCTTCAAGAAGGTGAAAAATTTTGGATGTTTTTCCACCATGGAAGGGCTAATGTAGCAATTCCAGGCCCTTTCTGCCTGGACACATAGTGCCCTCCTCACTCACCTCCATGGAACTCCATATTGATGGGCAAGTTAGGCATACAGTTTTTCTGTAAATATTTGCAAGCACTCTAAGATTTACATAGATTTTTTAAAAATTAATCAACAAAATGATCAAAAATTCATGTGTAATTTACACCTGCTATCAAATTCCCAAACCTAACTGAAAGTTACACAGTAGACTCTGTGTTATCATTCAGATTTCAGCTCAAAAAATACTTTCTTGGAGAGATCTTCTAGGATATCCCATGACATCCCACATCCCATAACTCTCTTTTGTTTCTTCATGGAAATGACCACTGTCTGAAATTTTCTAAATTATTTGTTTACTAGTTTAGCTTGTATTTTCTGCTCCAGAAAGTATATTTCAGGAGAAACTATCTTGTCCACTCCTGTGTCCTCAGAAAATAGAATTCCATGAATAGACTTTAATGAGTGACACAAATGGCCTCCATTTTCTTGGAGCATGGTTGATCTGGGGGAGCAAGAATCTAGAAAGTTATTGCAGAATCTTTTACAACCTCATTTGAGGAGTCTGAATTCCACTCAGAGGACTATAATTTTTCTTTCTTTTCCTTCGTTCACTTTTCCATTTGGCTAAGAAAAAGATCAGTTGTAAAAGAACCATGCCAGTTTCAACCCAGAGGAAATTGTTTTTGATACCAATCGAAGTCTATAGTAAGTGTGTGGAGGGAGTGGGATAATGGGAATTTAACCTAGGGCCTTGTACATGTTAGCAAGTGGTCTACCACATCTCCAGTTCTATAATGTTTTGTTAGTCATTTATCTTTATCAGTAATCAATTTTAAACAACCTTCCCAATAGGTTTATTTCTTTATAAATTTGTGTATGCCACAGTATTAATGTATTATGTGCATTTTAAAACAAAGATTGAAATGTAAAGAGGTTAGATAAATACAAATAGAAATAAATTCTATTTTTTCCTGTTTCCCTCCTTTGGATCACCTTGTGCATTGCCTAGGATATATACAGCCTATTTTGGGCATTGCTGAACAAAGCAAATTTTGCTTGGAAATAAGAGAATGCCAGGGGTTAGAAGAGGGATTGGATCTAAGTACAAGGGGAAGCACAAGAGAATTCTTTGGGGTTTTGGAATTGTTTCTAAATCACATTTTTAGTAGTGGTAATGAGAATTTATCCAAGTATATAATCCCACAGAACACACCAAAAACAATTATTATTACTATTTGCAAATTTCTAAAGCTCACAAAAGCAAGCAGAAAAAGAATCTAGAGAGTATACAGACACTGGCCATTTTGTATTTCTAATCAGGTGAAAAATCCTGTAAAAAAAAAAAACAGCCTAGTTCTTCTTTTCCCTCCAGAGATTAGAATCACATGAAAGCACAGAAAATAATAGACCTTTTAACACCTCACTGATCCCTGAACCCCATATCCAACTGTGGCAGTTGACTGCAACAACCTCTCTCACTCCCCATGCTCTTCTGCAACATGACCTTGACCTTGCCCCTTGTCTTTCCCTTGAATCTGGTATTGCCTTAAAGACTTGCTCATAACTGAAACACACATGAACTTACAGAATAGGTCAGAAAAGGCCATACAGTTTCTGGCCAGATCTCTAGAGTACCTTCTCTTAGAACCTAGCCTCCATGCGAAGAGTAGCTCAAGTCACAGAGAGAGGTCACACTCTATAGTTGACAGCCCTAGATGAGACCATCTTTGGGTCATCCTATCCCAATTTGGAACTCCTGGAAGCTGTAGCTACCAGCTGTTTGAGTCACCCCCAGATTTCTGAGTATTTTCAGCTGAGGCCCCAGAGAGTGTGGCAGCAAGCAAGTAGACCCACAGATTCCATGATCATCATGAAAGAGTTGTTGCTTGCTACTAAATTTTGTAATCAGTTTGATAGACAAGTACTACTTGAATCTTACAAATTATGCAATCTACCCTTCTTCATTGCTAGTAGAACTCATTATATTTGAAGAGCTCTGATAAAAATACCAAATCATCCAGCTTCCCTTGCAGTTTACTGTGGTTTAGTAATAGAATCATAACCATTGACAAGGAAACAGAAGTTGTTAGTTGATACTTCCAAAAATTAAGAATATCATAAAATAAAGTTCTTTTAGGAACAGAGCAGATGGCTGACTTCTTTAGCCTTGTGCCCCCCCACCTCTCTTTATCCTTTCTTCCTACCTGGCATGTCATTTTACTTCCAAAAAGGCAAGAACCATCTTACCACTATGAATTGAAAGCCACAGTTTTGAAATTGCAGTGTAAAGTGACAGAAGTATATTGATTTCATGATGATTTTGTGGGGCCATTATGCCTAGACTGAACTGTTGGTCTTTCTGTTACAGAAGAAGAATATACTCTGTGTGCAGGTAATTTTTAAAAATTTTATATGCAATCAAACTCAGCTGGTATCAAAAATATGGTGCAACATGTAAGAGAACCTAAATTTGTCTTTTTTGAATTTGGCCAATCAGCTTCATGGTGGCTACAAAGTGTTCCATACTTGGTTTAAGGTTTTGTTCTTCCTGCCTTTAAATTTTAAATAACTTGATATTTAGGTTTAAACTTTGTAATTGAGTCCAAGGGGCAATGAAGCATGCACATAAGCAGAGGAGACAGATGTCGTTGACATGTCTGCTGCTTACCTGGTAGTGCTCGTGATGTTCCATAAGCACAGGATGTCAAGGACTCATAATGTATAGATGCCCAGGGAGGTGTAAAAACTTCACAAGATAGAGGCACTGTATCTCAGACTGCAGGCACAGGGAGAGGCACTGACAGCCCTACAAGACCACTCTTCCTATTTGAACTAGAATTTGCTTTGAATGCAGAAGGAAATGCCATTCTATGAAAAAATGAATTACCACAAAATTCTACCAGATCCTTGCTTACTCCCATTGCTTCCCCATGAAAGCTAACCACCTATGCTAAAAATGGTGACCTAGAACACTATGAACTGAATTGTGTTACCCTCCCCAAAAATTCATACATCAACACCATAACCCTCTGTGTGACTATGTCTACAGACAGGGTCTTTAAGAGGTAATGAAGGTGAACTGAGGTTATGGAAAGAGAAGAGTAATCTTTAGGACTATGACTTTATAAAAACACAAAAGAGAACATCCTTTCTTTCTCTCAACCATGTAAGCACATAGTGAGAAGCACCATTTTGCAGCCAGGAAGAGGGCTCTTGCCAAAACTCAACCATGTTGGCACTCTGATCTCAGACTTCCAGTCTCCAGAACTGTAAGGACACAGATTATCAACCCAGTCTAAGGCATTTCATTAAGTCAGCCTGGAATAACTGACACATAAGATGAGCAGAAAATATGGGCACCTCATGACTCCCCTTCCTACCAGCCCTTCTTCATTCATCAGTAAGTCAAAGGGACAGAGTATTGGTAGATAGAGCTAAATTGTGATGCTCATTTCCATTGCTCTGGTAGGAAGAAAACACCAAAACATGTCAAGTAGTGAAATCCAAACTGTAATTACACTAATTCCCCAAAACAAAGTGCTCCTGTATTTGCACTTAAAACCAACATTGCATAAGATAAAGACTATTGAAGAAAGGCAAAAGTATATTTTAGTACTTTTAACAGTGGTTTTTCCTGTTTTCTGAGCAAGGGAGTCCTGTAAATTATGCAGCCAGCCCTATGACTAAAGAAGCTTACTGGAACTTTAGGAAGTGGGGAACCCAGATTTTAATGGTTAGACAGCTGATGATTCCTGCTATTCTCTGGAAAGCCATCACATTGAACTTCAGACTTTTACACATTGGGCTGCAAACCAGTTATCAAATCATTTTTTTTAATTTCATGGGAAATGGTTTTAAAAAAGTCACAATGTTGGGGTATTGTCTCAGCTTTCCTAGAAATTAAATTGGACAGCAATCAGGTGCTGCTGCTGCTGTATTTCAGAAGTTGGGCTCCCAGAGCTGGGTGATGACATAGAGAAGAGAGGGATAAACCTGGGAAGTGACAGAGGGCACTCAATAACCCTGGTGATGTCTGCAGTATCAACAGTCACAGGTGCACAGCTGGTACCTAGGCTGTTATATCTCCTAAGCTATGGGGAATTCCTCAACTGTCAGACTCTGTGATGCCAGTTGGAAGAAGGAGAGGGAATCTATGTACTTTCTCTCCCCTGCTTCCTGTTCATCATGAAATGTTAACTTCTCTGTTTTTCTTAGATACATCCTGTCACACAGGAAGTCACATCCCATGCTGTACAGTGTGGCATTTCAAGCCAAAACAGTGTCAGGAGATGTCAGAGACTTTTGGCATGTGACTGGTTGCCCATGGAGGTAGCTATGGCTGATCTAGAAGTTGGGGATCTGGAAGATGTGGGATGGCACTTAAGATGCATCCATTAGAGCAGGTGTATTGGGGTCCTTCTTACTCCTTCCAACAGTGTCTGGAAGAGACAGGTAAAATTAGTCTGGAACTATTAAAAGCACAAGGAGAGAAGGAGGGAAATATTCATTTGTTAAGAGAAAGTTCTGCCAGTAATTGACAATTTAAGTTAGGTAGGAGTCCCACAAATTGAAAAGGTCAGGTTTCTCAATAACCCCAAAATAAAACTGATAAAAGAGGAAGCCACCAAATTACCAAACACTTTCCATTACTAGTCCTCCAGGGAGAGGAGGATAACCTGCCAGCAGGGAAGGGATTAAGAGGTTGGTTGCCACTGATGCCTTCTGCTATGATTGCCTCAGGAGAGAATCCATTAACCTGAGAGGCAGCATGGTGGTCACAGCACTAGGAGCAAAAGGGGATAGGGAAAAGCTCTGGAATTAAGAACACCTAAAGAAAATGCATACTGATGTATTCTCACATGTAATGAATAGGATGGATGTCTGCCAAGAACTTTATGGGAAATTTTGCCAAAAATACTCCAGTCTGACCACTAGAGGTAGTTTTTAACCCTTAGGCAATTCCAGGTCCCTGAGTTTCAGTAACAAGACCCAGTCTGTGGAAGCAGCACAGTCCCACAGAGTGGCATCCTCCCCAATGCACTGCTCAAAATTGGCCTTGGGTTTATTGAACACTCTCTCCTTACCAAGCATACTGAGTGAACTATTATGAATCATTTACTAATTCAAAAAATAATGCAAGCTAAACAGGAGTGTCTATGTTTTATACATAAAGAAATTATAAAGAAATTGAAGTTCAGAGAGGTTATTATGACTTGCTGCTCATCACAAAATTACTAAATCTCAGGTACCTATGACTGTAAACCAGGTTTGTCCTGTGGTAAAACCCAATTCTTTTTCACCTCTTCACTCTCAGTGCAGGTATTATAAATTGTCAGACAGAGCAACTCTGCTCAGGGGTCATAGACAGGCCTGGGTCTGGTCTAATGAGTCTCTTTGAAGTTCTTAACAATCTGTGAACAAAAGGTCCTGCATTTTTATCTTGCACTGGATCCCACAAATTCTACAACTAGTCTTGTTTCTTCTCATATGTGAAACCTCCTGGCAAGTCACATTTATCCCCTTGCAAAAATAAGTTTTCTGCTTTAAAAATGTGGAAACTACATGGAGTAGGCACATGGTATGAGTTTTTCTACTACAAAACCTATCCCCCCAAAATATTACTCAAGACATCCATTCCTTTAGGTTAATTTAAAAAAAAAAAACTTCCCATAAAAAAGATTTATACATCCTAAGATCTCTCATCATGTACCTTGAACCCTCTTTATTTCTCTGACCTTAGCTGTATAGTCTCCAATTCCAATTTCCATTCTTTTAAATACCCTAATACTGTTCCATGGATAACCTTTAATAAAACCCCCAAATCTATACCAGCAAAGAAGTAAGTTATTGAGTGACTGCTCACAATGCAGTATTGTTCACCACAGGCTACTCTAAATGTACTCTAATAGCTCATAGCCCACTATGAGTTTATGTAATGACATAAATTACCCACTTGAGAGGTCACAGTGCAGGAAACAAACTGGAGGCCTGGAAACCTCAAAGCTGAAGACAGAGAGGGATGGGGCATAAGCTACTTGTCCCCTGGGTGGCTCTTGGGATCTGTCCCTGGGTCAAAATTTATGAGTCCAGGGTCAATGACTTTGAACACATGTGAATTCATACAGTTTTCCCAAATGTAGGTTATGACATAGCGCCTATGTCAGGGACACTGCACCAGGAATGATATATCAACTAAAAGGTAAACTGGAGTTCTCCTACTGCCAAAAAATGAAAACAGAAAGAAAAGAGAGTTGCTATCTACATAGTAAAAATTCTCTGATACCTGCTTAAAATTGGCTGTAGGTTTTCTATTGCTCTTAGGATCAAATCCATCCTCCTCACCACTTCCTGTCTCCCCTGGCTCAGCCTCTCTAGCCTCATTCCTTCTACTCATGTGCCCTCCACCTACTCACTCCACTCTAGTCACATTGATCTTGCCTTTTCTTGAGTAGATCAAGATTGTACCCATTATGTGACTTTTGCACTCGCTATTCCAGCTAAGGGTCCATTTATACCCCTGATTGCACCACTATTACAAAAGAAGTTCACAGAAAATTCATCTTTATGATGAAGTCTTCCTTTTACAGATATTGCTTACTTATTCACACATTTATTATTTGCCTTCCCCCTCTAAAATCTAAGCTCCAGGAGAACATGAACTTTACCTGTCTTGTTCACTGCTGAATCTCCATTTCCTAAGACAGTTTTGACAAAACTTTGAGGAAGAGCACTCCATGCAGAGGGGAGAGAAGGTAGAAAGCCCTTGACAATCTGTAAGAAGTCTGGGACATTGCAGGAAAAAAAAAAGGCTAGGGTTATTCAGATCATAATGAGCAAAGGGAAGAGTCAGAGAGGTAAGCAGGAGCCATATCTCAGAGAAATACATAGTCCAGGATGAGGAATTGGAATTTTATTCAAAGTTCAGTGAAAAACCATCAGAGGATTAAAATAAGAAAGTTAAGCCAGGCATGGTGACACATGCCTGTACGCCCAGCAGCTTCGGAGGATAAGGCAAGAGGATTACAACTTCAAAACTAACCTCAGCAATTTAGTGAGGTTCTAAGCAACTTAGCAAGACCCTGTCTCTTAAATATATAAAATAGGGCTGGGAATGTTGATCAGTGGGAAAGCTCCCCTGGGTTGAGTCCCCAGTACCAAAAAAAAAATAAAGAAAAGAAAAAAAGAGAAGAAAAAAAGATAAAGAAAAAGAAAAGAAAAGAAAAGAAAAAAGAGAAAATGATGCCTTCCTACTACAACTAGTTCCCATTAGTGGAAACCATGCTTTACAAACATTTGGCTAAAATCAGCATGGTCAGCACTTAGCTTTCTGTGCTTTGCTCTCCTTGAATGTCTACAAAGGAACCCAGACTCAGCAGCCCAGGCATTCATGCATACAAACTGGATATGACATCAAACTGACCTTCTCTGAGGATGCCAGACTTCCAGCAACATTACATGTGCCTTGATACAACCAGTGCTTACAAATTGCCACCCAGCTCCTGGGACCTGGCAGTCTTTCCTTTCTAATTGGCACATTTGATTACATGGGGGAGAATTTCTCCACTTCTGTTTTCTTCAGCCAACTTCAAACAGTGGTAAAGAATAAAGAGGAATAAGACAAAGAGAGGAAGGTGAAAATATTACCATGGTGATAAAATGAACCTATTCTTTATTCCCAGTCTAAATGGGGCATTCCAAAGAGTACACTCTTCTGTTTGATGTTGTTTTGTTTCATTTTTTTGTTGTTGTTGTTGTGCTGTTCACTTTACCCCTGTGAATTTCTCTTCTCAGAGATGGTAGCCCTAAGACACAAAACTGGCAGAGCTCTTGGAGATCTACAATCTTATTATGCAGCAGTATTTTTTTTACCCTTTCTATTCTTAAGTAGACCTGCAAATTCATTTTAACTTTCCTTCAATAAATGATTACTACAGTTACATTCATAAAACATTTATCAATGATACATCGAGCATATTTATGTGCTAAGCACTCTGCTATGAGCTTTGCCTCCCTTATTTCACTTGAATAATCACTCTATAAGGTGCAAGGGAGTGGAAAGTGCTGAGGGATGTGGGTGGGGTCCTGAACTTGCTGCTCAAAGCTGAATTCTGCCCAGTAGGACCTAAAGACACTTGGACTGAGCTACTCATGGCATTGAGAAACTCTACCTTCCTCCTTTTGTTGGGTACTGTGGGGTATTCACAAATGAATCAGAGACCCAGACTCAGCAGGCCAGGCGTTCATGCATGCAAACTGGATATGACATCGAACTGGCCTTCTCTGAGGATGCCAGACTTCCAGCAACATTACATGTGCCTTGATACAACCAGTGCTTACAAATTGCCACCCAGCTCCTGGGACCTGGCAGTCTTTCCTTTCTAATTGGCATGTTTGACTCCTTCAAGGACTCTCAGTCATAGAGATACAACTTACCTAAGGGAAGACATAGTGATATAAAGATGGTCAACACATGTCCTTCCTCTGTCCCTGTCTCAGTGGACACTGCTTATCAATCACATGCCTGTACTTGGGATGCAGACTCCTGGATGAGTACTACCACTGGCTCAGCAGCAACAAGTATTTATCTGGCATATTTTATAGACAGAACCTGGGAGAACACTGGTTTTTGGATTCCTTCCATATCACATATTTATGGAGAATTTTCTATGAGTTTCCTCAAACACCCACTTTCTCTGTAGTTCTAGTAGTGCTCTGTCTCACATGACAAGTATCTTTCACCCAGAAACTGCTTTTTGTTTTTGTTTTTGCTCTGGAGTAGTAAATGATTGGGTCCACATTGCACAGAGAAGCCAGGTTCTGATTGGGCATTTTACTGTAATGTATCCAAAAAGTTCAGGTTGGACTAGGAAACTGGGGTAGTTTAGATCATCATTCTCAATTTTTTTCCTCTTCCAAAATTGTAATTTTATGTCCACACCCTTTTTTCAGGTCACTTTGAATGCCTCCAACTGTGGATAGAGAACACTACCCTGTTTTATTGCTGGTCTGGTTGGTCAAGTGACTTGCTTCAGTCAATTGAACTTTAGCAGACATGATGTCACCAGCAGCCTCACATAGTTTTCCTGTCTTGCCTTACCTTAGAGTACTGCTATGATTTGCCATGATAAATGTCCACCATAGATGACAGCTAGTCCAAGGAGAATGGAGAAACATGTTGACTAATCTCAGCCCAACTCCCAAGGTGGAGCCAAGACCAGTCATTTACAAAGCCAGAGCTGACCTGCAGACCTGAAAAAAAAATATATGCTTATTAGTGCAAGCCACTGTGCTATCGCGTTCCCTGCCCGCAGAGAAACACGACACCTGGTTGAAGTTTCAATGCTTTATTGCGCGCTGTTCTTCTGCTTCTATTGTTTCTTTTTCTTATCTTATTTTCCTCCCCCAGCAGGGAAGTTACAGACCTTATATAGGTAAAACCACCAATCAAAGGAGAGCACACGAGGGAAAAGCGTGGACAGATACAGAGAGCCAAGCAGGACATACCGAGATCATGCGTTGTGCATGAGACCAGAGAACCAGTCATAAAGACTTCCTTAAAATGATGTCAGATGTTTGTGCAAAAGTTAGCTGCTCTGGCTCACTGCCAGGCGCCATCTTAGCCACACCTAGGGCCAGGGGTCCCGGGTACCCCGACAGTTCCCCCTTTTTTATTATAAAATTAAAGCTCGGGACCGTGCCTGTCTTAGGTTGAGTGGTCAGCATATGTCCTTACCCGTCATCAGAGTCTGCAGAGCATGCTGCAGCTCCTGTCTTAGGTTGGTACATAGCCACCTCCTTCATTACCCGTCTTTGACTACCGGTCCAGCATCGAGAGCCACACTTGTGGGGAGCTGCCGGCCTCTAGGGCAGTCATGGCCTGATGAAAGATAATCCGATCCCTGTTTTGGCTGGCTTGTAGACGCACAAACAGACGAGTGAGGAAAAGGATACCAATGAGGAGAAGCAGTCCCAAAGTGCCCAGACCTGCCCACTGTTTTACAAAATTGAAAGCAGAAGAAAACCATTTAGCCATCTCAGATACAGAAGCAATATGTACCCCAGTAGAATTAACTTTGACAATTTCGGCTCTAAGTTGTGAGGTAAGATTATCAAATTGAGATGACCAAGTAGAAGCAAGGTAAAGTGACAAATTACTAGATAACTTAGCTGCAGTGCTGAAATTATCATATACAATAGGGGTAACACAAACAGCTCTTAAAGAGTAAACACATCCCAGTCCCAAAAGTTCTTGTAATATGTCCACTTGTTCTTGTAATAGGTCCACTCTTTGATTCACCAGGAGTAAGCCTGCTCTTAAATGTTGGTTTAAAGTCTCTTGAGTTTGTAAGGCAGTAGCTGTGTTTTCAGCTAAACGGTTGACTGCAGTCGCTGTCTGTATAGTAGTTGTCAATGCAGCAGCTGCAGTCGCGGCAGCCGCCGCCGATGCAACAACGGCTGCAACCACAGCTGCCGCGATGCCAAATTGTCTTTTATTTCTTGATAGTAGCACTGGTAATTCTGCATCTGTAACAGAGACTGGGATAGGTAGGAAGGTAGGGATGCGCATTAAGACCGCGCGGGAGAAATTGGTAGCATTCCAACATTGAGAAAGGTAGCAACTAGATTGAGAGCAATCAAGGGTTGTGTTATTGGAAATATTGGTTAGTAGAAACATAAAAGGAGGGAACACACAGGCTGGAGTGGATGAGAATGTAATGTTTTTAGTACAGTTAGTATTAGTTTTAGCTCCAACATTTTTTCCGCTCCACGTCGAAGAGTTCCATTCGCATTGTCTAAAAGATCCTCCTTTAAGAGCAAAAAGAGGTTGTAAGTTAGTATATCCTGAAGTCGAGGTGAATAGCAACCAGCTATCAAAAGGATTAACACGCTCCATGCCCAAGTTGGCATCATGATCAGCAAAATTATCAGTGGTACGCTGGGAAGTAAAATTTGGTGTGAAGAAAAATCCATGTTGAACCGGGGTCGCTCGCTTTATATTTTGACAACCTGTCCAAATGGGAGGTGTGGAAAATTTTGGATTACATGGAGGAAAAATTCTGGGAGTTTTAAATCCATTAGTGGGAAGAGGTAATTTGTGAGGTACAAATCCTGTGATCAAGGTAGCTTCCCCTTCCCAGTATGTCCTTGATATGGTTATTAAATTATTATTGGCAAACTGAACACCAAGCGAACCATAACCATGGAGCGGAGCATAAGGGGATTCCATACTCTTATAAAAGAGACCCTGTACCTGCTTTTGGAGAACAATACAAGGGCTAGAGTTATTATTACTAATAGCATTATCCTCAGGTATATCAAAGCATAAGGCTCCAGGGAGGGAGAAAGCGGAAGAATTATATGGTTGAGTCTCTGGATCATAAAGTGTAGTGGGTAATCCTGTAGCCGCATTGGTGGTGAACAACGGAGGGAGTAGAGAGGAAGTATTAGTTAACGGCAAAGGATATGGCCAAGCTTTAACTATTGCCCACAGGTTCCGGGTCTGGCTGTCCGCTTGTGTCTTTGCAGTTATGGGAAGGCTCACTATCGTGAGGAGGAGTAGTATCACTTCCATGTTGTATAGGTCTGGTCAGTCTTTCAGGAACCCAGATCGGAGTTTGTTGATCCTGTGGAAAAATACAAACAGACCCTCGGACCCAACGTAATACTGGATCTGGTCCTTTCCAGCAACCTGTCAATATGTCTTTCCACTTGGCCCATGTTTGAGGGACAGGGGAAGGGTTGCTATGGCGATCAGCCGCAGAGTGTCCATAATTGTCTATAGTCAAAAAATTTAAAATAAAAAGAACAAGATTAATTTTGTCCTTGGGAGATTTAAAAGAGGCTCCTATTCCCCCTTTTTGTTTATTAAGACAATTTTTTAAGGTGAGATGTGTCCTCTCGACTATACCTTGTCCTTGTGGATTATAGGGAATACCAGTAATCAATTGAATATTAAATGTTTGTAGAAATAGCCAGAAGCTTTTGGAGGTATAAGCAGGACCATTATCTGTTTTTATAACTTTAGGTATGCCCCAGCAAGCAAACGCTTGTAGGCAGTGTTGAATGACATCTTTTACCTTTTCTCCAGAGTGAGCAGAAGCCATGATGACCCCTGAAGCAGTGTCTACTGACACATGTACATACTTTACAGTACCGAATTCAGGAATATGAGTTACATCCATTTGCCAAACATGATTAGGTAACAATCCCCTGGGATTGACTCCAAAAGATTGTACTGGGATCAAAGGAGCACAGTGTTGACAATTTTTTACTATTTGCCAAGCCACACATTTAGAGATAGGAAATTTTCTACTCAAGGTAGTGGAATTTACATGGAATTTCTCATGAAAGAGTTTTGCTTGTTCCTCTATGGAAAAAACAAAAACGGATTTGGTAGCCATATCCACCAAATCATTTGCTCTAGCCAAAGGTCCCGGTAAATTAGAATGAGCCCTAATATGTCCTATATAGAATGGATGTTTACGCTGCAGAATAAGGTTTTGCAGTCTAGTGAAATAGGAAGCCATGGTGGATAAAGAAGAAATACATGGCACAGTTTCAAGAACACTTAAAGCATTAAGAACATATGAACTATCAGATAGGAGATTAAACGGCTGATTATCTGTTATTTTAAAAGCCAACACCACAGCTGCAAGCTCAGTAACTTGTGCCGAGTTGGATTAAACTATTATAGTATGAAGTTGATCATGAACAAGTGCAGCGCCTACTCCATTTTTAGATCCATCAGTAAATATAGTTATACAATTTTTAATAGGTTGGGCACTAGTCACTTTTGGAAAAATTATGGGAGTAACTTTACAAAACTGAATCCAAGGATGTTGGGGATAATGGTTATCAAACTGAGCTCAGGTGGAACAATATAGTACTGACCAATCATCAACATTATTGCTTAGCCATTTAATTTGCTGAGTGGAATAAGGGGTTATAATGATAGAAGGATGGATTCCAAAGACAGTAATGCAAGATTCTATTCCCTTAAATATTACTTGAGCAACAGCTTTGGGATATGATTGTAATATTTTAGCTGGAGAACTAGGAAGATTTATACTCTGTAGAGGTCCCCCCTGCCAAATTATGCCAAAAGGACTATGTTTTTCTGGGATGATGATTAAACTCAATGGTTGAGTGGGATCACAGCGATCAACATAGCATTGTTGAAATCTGTTTTCAACTAGCTGTAAAGACATTCGTGCTTCGGGAGTAAGCTTTCTAGGTGAATTTAAGTCAGGATCACCTTTTAGTATATCAAATAAAGGTTTTAATTCTCCTGTGGATAATTTTAAATAGGATCTAATCCAGTTAATATCACCTAGGAGTTTTTGAAAATCATTTAAGGTATTTAGCTGATCTGTCCTGATGGTCAACTTTAATGGCCTGACTGTAGTAGCAGTAAGTTTAGTACCCAAATATTCTTGGATCTCTCCTAACTGTAACTTTTCAGGGGCTATTGTTAACCCCCTTTCCTTTAAAGCTTGGGTCACGAATTGTAATGCTCCTAACAACACTTCTTTCTCTGGATGGCAAATAAGTATATCATCCATATAATGATAAATCAACAATCTCTTGAATTTTTGTTTAGTGGTTGTTAATGCCCTATCCACATACATTTGACACACAGTAGGACTGTTGGCCATGCCTTGAGGCAATACGGTCCATTCATATCTCTGATCAGGTTGAGCATGGTTAAGAGAGGGCAAAGTAAAAGCAAATCTCCAACAATCCTTTTTGTGTAAAGGTACAGAGAAGAAGCAATCTTTTAAATCCAGTATAATTGTAGGCCAATTTTTTGGCAATGCAGAAACAAGAGGTAACCCACATTGGATAGGCCCCATAGGAAACATTTGATCATTTATAGCTCTCAAATCATGTAATAATCTCCATTTTCCTGATTTTTTCTTTATTAAAAATATTGGAGTATTCCAAGGGGAAGTAGAAGGTTGTAAGTGACCTGATTGTACTTGTTCTTGTACTAATTTATGAGCTGCCTCTAATTTTTCTTTTGTTAGGGGCCACTGTGGGATCCAGCGAGGCTTATCATCTTTCCAAACTATAGGAATTGATGTCATTACAGTGGCCCCTATGAAAAACCCAGACCCCTGAAATCATTTTTTGGTGGAGGCAAGGGAAGTGGTTGTAACGGTCCTTGATAAGATTTTCCCAATCCTTCACTGTCCTTATACTCCATTTTTTGTAACATATGTTTGACCGGGGTCCCTTTATAAATATGGTCAGTGGTGAGTTTTATGTCCATTTGTTGTAAAACATCTCTTCCCCACAAAGAAACTGGCACATTACACACATATGGTTGGAACACCCCAGAATGACCCTCTGCATCCCTCCAAGACAATGAGGAAGCACTTTGATTAGGGCTCTCTGCCACCCCTAGACCTCTCAAACTTTGAGCAGCTGTAACTAGTGGCCAATGTTTTGGCCAGACTGACGCACTAATAATACTTTTGTCTGCTCCTGTATCTAATAGACCTGTAAATTCCATATTTCCTACCTTTAAGTTTAAGAGAGGTCTCTGTCCCATATCCATAGTAAGATTTATTAAAGTAGTTTCTGTTGATCCAAAACCTCCTTGTCCTTTATTTTTATTTTTACTGGACCATAGAGAATGTCGACTAGGCAATATAAGCATTTGTGCAATGCGGTCTCCTGGAAAGATAACTGTAATGCCTTTTGGTGAAGAAACTAAAGCTTTAACTTGACCTGTAGAGTCAGGATCGATGACCTCTGGATGAACTACAAGCCCTTTTAATGTTGAGGAACTTTTGCCTAATAATAGCCCTACACTATCTTGTGGAATTTTTTCATGCCAATCTGTGTCTACCATTTGCACCCCCATATCTGGAGTTAATATGAGTCTGGAGGTGGCACAGATGTCCAATCTGGCACTTCCTGAGGTGGCTCTACGCTTCCCTTCTCCGTTGGAGGATACCACTGTCGAGGAACTTGTTGGATGACCCCGTATATTTGTTGTGGGCCCCGGGGAGGGCCCTGCCTCCCGTTTTTTTGCAGCCTAGGATTAGGCCCTAGGAAGTTACCTTCCTTATCTCTTATTGACTGGCAACCACTACTCCAGTGATTTCCTTTTTTACATCTTGGACACAATCCTGGTCCAGGTCCTGAGCTACTCCCTGCATTGACATTGCCACCTTGGGTCAAAGGTGACCTTTTATTTGGACAAGCGGCCTTGAGATGTCCCATTTGACCACATGCAAAGCATGATCCTGAGAGTCCTTTGTTTGCCCTCTGATTAGAATTTCCTTGAGCCTGAGCAAGTGCAGCAGACAACATAGTAGTCTGTCTATCTATAGCTGCTACAAATGCACTGCTCTGTGCAGAGGTATCATTTATATCTTTACACACTCTTAGATAAGTAGATAGATCCTTGTTTTTCCATGGCCTAATGTCGTCCTTACACCATTTGTTAGCTTGCTCATAGGCCAATTGTTTTACTAGAGGCATAGCTTGGTCTGCATCCCCAAAAATGCGTGATGCAGTTTGAATCAACCTATCCACAAAGTCTGCATAGGGTTCATTGCTCCCTTGAGTTACCTTGGATAGCTGGCCCTGTAGATCTCCTGTACCCTGCAACATTTTCCAGGCTCTAGTTGCTGCAGTGGCAATCTGGGCATACACAGCAGGATGGTAATGAAGCTGTGCTTGGAGAGTCTCATATGGCCCTGTACCCATAAGCATTTCTATGTTAAGTTGAGGGTCGCCTGCAGCTGCATTATGCCTGGCAGTGTCTGCAGAAATTTCTTGCCAAGAAGTCTTCCACATAAGATATTGTCCTCCAGACAGAGTGGCCCTAGCAAGGTTAACCCAGTCTTGAGGTACTAGGTTTAAGGAAGACATAGTTTCTACCAGAGCAAGAGTGAACGCTGCTTGTGGACCATATGTACTTACTGCCTCCTTTAGTTGTTTAACTATTTTAAAATCTAAAGGTCAATGATATCTTTGATTTTGAGCATCCTCAAAAACTGGATATGCGGCAGAGCCAAGATGACTCCACGCAGTGCGTGCCTCACAGGGTAGTGTTTTAGGAGGAGCCAGAGGCGCCGAGGGAGCTACAGGTGCTAGGGGGAGCTCTTTACTTATATTTAATTTTTGTACTTGTTTTTCTAGTTCCTCTCCAGAAAGTTCCCCTTCCGAGTCAGTTCCTGTTTCTGAAATCTGAGAGCGACACGATCGTTCCTCTTTTATTTCTTCCAAAACCTGACTGCCCTCAGTCAGAGGCTTCACAAAAGAGTGTTTTTTAGTTTCCAAACAACTTTTAATAAGGGACCAGATGGCCATGGTACCCACAGGCAGAGGCTTTTGTTTATCCGCTATGCGGAGGTCCTCCCCTAAATGTTCCCACTGTGGAATATTTAACAGCCCCTCATTTAAAAACCAGGGAGAAACTTTTTCTATAGTATCAAGAAACGTCCTGGCTGTCTTTGCCTTTAACGGAGTCCCATTTTTCTTTAACAATTCTCTCAGTGGCTGTTGCATCTTAACTTTGGACATTTCAGACCCCATAATTAATTTGCTGCGATCACTTTTTGTATACCAGTTTCAGTCCACTGGACCGCGTTCCGCTTGGTCCGGGTTGATTGATGGTGGCCTTTCACGCACCACTTTCACTTTAATATCTCTAATGTGGACCGCTTTTTGCTTAGTCCATGGTGTAGCTGCCTTTCGTGTGCTACTTTCACTTTAATACTTTTAAGGTGGACTGACTTTCGCTAGTCCACTCTGAGCCGCGTTTCGCTTAGCTCTGTCTCCGGACTGCCTTTCGCTAGTCCACCACTCCGAGCCGTGTTTCGCTTGGCTCTGTCTCCGGACTGCCTTTTGCTAGTCCTTACTTTCACTTTAATCGGACCGCATTCCGCGTGTCCCCGGACCACCTTCCGTGTGTCCTGACTTTAACTGGACCGCATTCCGCGTGTCCCCGGACCACCTTCCGTGTGTCCTGACTTTAACTGGACCGCATTCCGCGTGTCCCCGGACCACCTTCCATGTGTCCTGACTTTAATTGGACCGCATTCCGCGTGTCCTGATAGTCGCTTTACCGCGAACGTCAAGGCTGCCTTTATCACTCCTTTTTTATTATTTATAACATTAATCTCTAAAACTTACCTAGGTAGTTGCTGTTGGTTTGTTGTTTCCCGGGTCGGGTTTTGGCACCACTTATTGCATTCCCTGCCCGCAGAGAAACACGACACCTAGTTGAAGTTTCAATGCTTTATTGCGTGCTGTTCTGCTTCTATTGTTTCTTTTTCTTATCTTATTTTCCTCCCCCAGCAGGGAAGTTACAGACCTTATATAGGTAAAACCACCAGTCAAAGGAGAGCACACGAGGGAAAAGCGTGGACAGATACAGAGAGCCAAGCAGGGCATACCGAGATCATGCGTTGTGCATGAGACCAGAGAACCAGTCATAAAGACTTCCTTAAAATGATGTCAGATGTTTGTGCAAAAGTTAGCTGCTCTGGCTCACTGCCAGGCGCCATCTTAGCCACACCTAGGGCCAGGGGTCCCGGGTACCCCGACACTGTGCTTTTGATATTGGTTTTTCAACAGTCAAAACTGAACAATATAGCATTCTCATTTTCTTAAAATTCTTTACATGCCTTTCATTTCCATTTTTATTCCAGAGCTATTGCTTCTCTTTTCCTCACCAAATAATGAAACTGCTTTTCTTTGTCAAAGTTTTTAATATAGATTTAAGAGCTGTGTATGCAAGTCCATCATAAGGACACAGCAAACCAACTTAAGAGGTGACTGGCCTATCCATTAAGCACACTTACCAAGTGGTAATATACTGATATATACTGATGTATACTGATAACATACTGATACTTATGTATATGAAGTGTCCCCCAAGGACTCATGGGATGAAGACTTGGTTACCAATGCAGCAGTGCTCAGAGGTTGACAATGTGGGGAAGTGATTGGATCATGAGGCTTCTGACATCATCAGTGAAAAAACTTATTGAGGAATTCATAGCTGAATGGACTACTGAGTGGTGGGGAAAACTGTAGGAAATGAGACCTGATTGAAGGGAGTGGATCCATGGGGTGTGCCAATAGGAATTATATCTTGTCCCAGGTTCTTCTCATGTTGCATGAGCTCATTCTCTTTTTTCCTCTCTCTCTTTTCTTTTCTTTCTCTCCCTCTCTCTCCTCTCTCTCTCTCTCTCTCTCTCTCTCTCTCTCTTTCTCTCCCTCTCTCTGTCTCCTGACATGAGGTGAGCTGCTTTATTCTCCCATACCTTTCTGCTATGATATTCTGTATCACCTCTGCCTCAAAGCAATAGTCTGCCAGTTACAGACTGAAACCTCTGAAACTGTGCACCACAATAAATCTTTCCTCCTTTAAGTTGCTTTTCTCAGGTATTTTGTCACAGTTAGAAAAACCTGACTAAACCACATGTACATCTTCCAATATAAATAATTCAAATCAGAAAATTAAAAATTATTATATTCCATAAACTTTCTGGTCAGGGCATCAACAGTCATCTTTTGATCAGAGATTTAATGAAGCAAAGTATACTCACTATAAGTGTTTAGAGCAGAAAGCACTTTACTACAGGAAAATAAGGACAGGAGGATTTCTCTCAGGAAATCTCTAGGTGCTACCATCACAGGGAAACTTCTGCCCATAGTCTCAGTTACCCACAGCACCAAAGTAGGTGATCCTCAAGAGCATCCTCAAAAGTCAAAGGCAAAACATCACCACAGCCACCTCCAGCATTCACACAACTACCTGCCAACATTAAGAGAGGAACACTGGAATCTCTTGCCTTCCACTTTCCCAATTTCAAATAGGGGCCTCTCATGGATGTAATATATGAGTATTCTTCAGACCAGAGAGGTCAGTGTACAGATTTATTCTCTCATACAGAAAACTTGGAAGAGCTGGGATAAGATCCCAAATAGCATCTTATGTAAATTATCAATACCTTTCTCTGGTCTGGGCACTGTATCCAGGTCTAGACTCAGAGATAAACAGACAGATGCAGGTTCCAACATCCCAGAACACACAATCCAGGGGCAATTTTCCTCAAAAACAGCAGAGCCCCCAGGGATGCAAGGTTGGTTCAACATTCGGAAATCAATAAATGTGATTCACCATATCAACAGACTTAAAGTTAAGAATCATATGATTATTTCAATAGATGCAGAAAAAGCATTTGATAAAATACAGCATCCCTTCATGCTCAAAACACTAGAAAAAATTGGGGCAGTGGGAACATTCCTTAACATTATAAAGGCCATCTACACTAAGCCCATGACCAATATCATTCTAAATGGGGAAAAACTGAAAGCGTTCCCCCTAAAAACTGGAACAAGGCAGGGATGCCCCCTGTCACCACTTCTACTCAACATCGTCCTTGAGACTCTAGCCAGAGCAATCAGACAAACCAAAGAAGCTAAAGGAATATGAATTGGAAAAGAAGAACTCAAACTATCCCTGTTCGCTGATGACATAATTATATATTTAGAGGAACCTGGAAATTCCACCAGAAAACTTTTAGAACTCATAAGTGAATTCAGTAAAGTAGCAGGTTACAAGATCAATGCTCATAAATCCAATGCATTTTTATACATAAGTGATGAATCTTCAGAAAGAGAAATTAGGAAAATTACCCCATTCACAATAGCCTCAAAAAAAAAATAAAATACTTGGGAATCAATCTCACAAAAGAGGTGAAAGACCTCTACAATGAGAACTACAGAACACTAAAGAAAGAAATTCAAGAAAACGTTAGAAGATGGAAAGATCTCCCACATTCCTGGATAGGCAGAATTAATATTGTCAAAATGGACATACTACCTAAAGTGCTATACAGATTCAATGCAATTCCAATTAAAAACCCAATGATGTACCTTGTAGAAATAGAGTAAGCACTTATGAAATTCATCTGGAAGAATAAAAAACCTAGAATAGCTAAGGCAATCCTAAGTAGCAAGAATGAAGCAGCGGGTATTGCAATACCAGATCTTCAACTCTACTACAAAGCAATAGTAACAAAAACGGCATGGTATTGGTACCAAAAGAGACAGGTACATCAATGGTACAGAGTAGAGGACATGACACAAACCCAAATAAATACAATTTTCTCATACTAGACAAAGGGACCAAAAATATGCAATGTAGAAAAGATAGCCTCTTCAACAAATGGTGCTGGGAAAACTGGAAAACCATATGCAACAGAATAAAATTAAACCCCTATCTCTCACCCTACACAAAACTCAGCTCAAAATGGATCAAGGACCTCGGAATCAGACCAGAGACCCTGCATCTTATAGAAGAAAAAGTAGGTCCAAATCTTCAACATGTTGGCTTAAGATCAGACTTCCTTAACAGGACTCCCATCGCACAAGAAATAAAAGCAAGAATCAACAACTGGGATATATTCAAACAAAAAGCTTTCTCTCAGCAAAGGAAACTCTCAGCAATGTGAAGAGAGAGCCTACAGAGTGGGAGAATACCTTGCCAACCATACTTCAGATAGAGCGCTAATTTCTAGAATCTATAAAGAACTCAGAAAACTCTACACCAAGAATACAAATATTCCAAACAACAAATGGCCTAAGGAAATTAACAGACATTTCACAGAAGATGTACAAGTAATCAACTGATATATGAAAAAATGTTCAACATGTCTTGTAATAAGAGAAATGCAAATCAAAACTACCCTAAGATTTCATCTCACCCCAATTAGAATGGTGATTATCAAGAACACAAGCAACAATAGGTGTTGGCGAGGATGTGGGGAAAAAGGTACACTCATACATTGCTGGTGGGGTTGCAAGTTAGTGCAGTGAAGGCGATCCAAGATGGCGGCCTAGAGGGAGACTGCACCCCCAGTCGCTCCAGAACCCAGGAGTTAAGAAGGGGAGGCATTGAGAGACTCGGACTGAAATAGAGCCCCAGGTGAGTCTGCCCACTGGGTAAAGCTCGGCCCGGGTGGCAGGCCCAGATAGAGGTGGCTTATCGGAGCCGGGCAGGGCAGCTAGAGTCATCCACAGGCAGCCCTGCGCACTTGGGTGGTGGGCCCCGCCCACACAACCAGCTTCTCCAAGTTCTCGGAACGGAACTGGCCCGCTAGTGAGAGCCTTTCTGACCAGAACAACCTCCGAGTCCTGGAGCCAGTGCAGCGCGGCGTACTCCAGCACACATGCAGTTTCAGGTACCAGGATAGGGCAGCCAGAGACCTCCCCAAGTAGCCTGGACCCCTGCAGTGGGAGGTGCCTTTCAAGGCTAGCTTCTCGGAACAGACTGCACAGTGAGAGGTTTTCTACATAGAACGAGCCACAAGCCCCCGAACCAATGGAGAGCTTCGATCCGCAAGCAGCCTCTGGAATCGGGGCAGGGCAGCCAGAGAACTCTTCAGGCGGCTATGCCCACTCTGACTGCAGGCTCTCTTCACAGGGCAATCCAAGATGGTGGCCTAGAGGGTGACTGCACCCCCAGTCGCTCCAGAACCCAGGAGTTAAGAAGGGGAGGCATTGAGAGACTCGGACTGAAATAGAGCCACAGGTGAGTCTGCCCACTGGGTAAAGCTTGGCCCGGGTGGCAGGCCCAGATAGAGGTGGCTTATCGGAGCTGGGCAGGGCAGCTAGAGTCTTCCCCAGGTAGCCTTCCACACTCCGGCAGTGGGCTCCTCACACAAGGCCAGCTGCACGGTGCAGGTCCACAGTGAGAGCCTTTCCGCACAGAGCCAGTTCCAAACCGTGGAACCAGTAGGGGGCTAGGGGCAGTTTTCTTCGGATACACTGCATTATCAGATTCCTCCAAGACATCAGGCTACTGAAGGCTGGGAGGTGATACACTGGAAATCTACCGGGACACTATAAGCCAATAGCGGAAAACTGCAATATCTCAGGGTCCCACTGACAGCTAACCAATATGAGAAAACAAGGGAAGAAAATGTCCCAAACAAACATAGATACTACATCAATAAAACCCAATGACAGCACAGCAGAAGAAATGTCAGAAAGGGAGTTCAGAATGTATGTAATTAAAACGATCAGGGAAGCTAATGAGGAGATGAAAGAGCAAATGCAGGCATTAAATGATCGCACCAATCAACAGTTAAAAGACCAAATACGGGAAGCAAGAGATCATTTCAATAAAGAGTTAGAGATACTGAAAAAAAACCAAACTGAAATACTTGAAATGAAGGAAACAATAAACCAAGTTAAAAACTCCATAGAAACCATAACCAATAGGATAGAACACCTGGAAGACAGAACCTCAGACATTGAAGACAAATTATTTAATCTTGAAAGCAAAGTTGGCCAAACAGAAAAGATGGTAAGAAATCATGAACAGAATCTACAAGAATTATGGGATATCATGAAAAGGCCAAATTTGAGAATTATTGGGATTGAGGAAGGCTTAGAGAAACAAACCAAAGGAATGAACAATCTATTCAATGAAATAATATCAGAAAATTTCCCAAATCTGAAGAATGAAATGGAAAACCAAGTACAAGAGGCTTATAGAACTCCAAACATACAAAATTACAACAGACCTACACCAAGGCACATTATTATGATAATACCTAATATACAAAATAAAGACAGATTTTAAAGGCTGCGAGAGAAAAGAATCAAATTACATTCAGAGGGAAACCAATAAGAATATCAGCAGATTTTTCAATCCAAACCCTAAAATCTAGAAGGGCCTGGAACAACATATTCCAAGCCCTGAAAGAAAATGGATGCCAACCAAGAATCTTATACCCAGCAAAACTTATCTTCAAATTTGACGATGAAATAAGATCGTTCCATGTTAAACAAAAGCTAAAGGAATTTACAAAAAGCAAGCCAGCATTACAGAACATTCTCAGCAAAATATTCCATGAGGAAGAGATGAAAAAGAACGATGCAAATCAGCAACAGGAGGTGCTACCCTAAAGGAATAGCCAAATAAATGAGAAACCAAATCATGTCAAAAAGAAATATGAGTCAATTGACTGGGAATACAAATCATATCACAATAATAACCCTGAATGTTAATGGCCTGAACTCAACAATCAAAAGACATAGACTGGCAGAAAGGATTAAAAAGAAAAATCCAACAATATGCTGCCTGCAAGAGACTCATCTCATAGAAAGAGACACCCATAGACTAAAGGTGAAAGGATGGGGAAAAACATACCATGCACACGGACACAGCAAAAAAGCTGGAGTATCCATCCTCATTTCAGATAATGTGGACTTCAAACCAAAACTAGTCAGAAGGGATAAAGAAGGACATTACATGCTGCTTAAGGGAAGCATAAATCAGCAAGACATAACAATCATAAATATCTATGCCCTGAACATTGGCTCAGCCACATACGTCAAACAAATCCTTCTCAATTCCAGAAATCAGATAGACCACAACACAATAATACTAGGTGATTTTAACACACCTCTCTCACCACTGGATAGATCGTCCAAACAAACATTGAATAAAGAAACTATAGATCTCAACAACACAATCAACAATTTAGACTTAACGGACATATATAGAATATACCATCCAACAAAGAATGAATACACTTTCTTCTCAGCAGCACATGGATCCTTCTCTAAAATAGACCATATTTTATGCCACAAAGCTACTGTTAGGAAATACAAGAAGATAGAGATAATACCTTGTACTCTATCAGATCATAATGGATCAAAATTAGAAATAAATGACAGAATAAAAAACAGAAACTTCTCCAATACCTGGAGATTAAATAATACACTATTATATGATGAATGGATAACAGAAGACATCAGGAGGGAAATAAAAAAATTCTTAGAAGTAAATGAGAACAAAGACACATCATATCAAAATCTCTGGGACACTATGAAAGCAGTACTCAGAGGAAGATTTATTTCTTGTGGCGCATTCAAAAAAAGAAGTAGAAATCAACAAATAAATGACTTAACACTACAGCTCAAAGCGCTAGAAAAAGAAGAGCAGACCAATACCAAAAGTAGTAGAAGAGAGGAAATAGTTAAAATCAGAGCCGAAATCAATGAAATTGTAGCAAAAGAAACAATGGGAAAAATAAACAAAATAAATAGTTGGTCCTTGAAAAAATAAACAAAATTGATAAACCCTTAGCCACATTAACAAAGAGAAAGAGGGAGAAATCTCAAATTACTAAAATTCGGAATGAACAAGGAAACATCACAACAGACACGAGTAAATACAAAACATAATTAGAAGCTATTTTGAAAATCTATACTGCAACAAAACAGAAAACCTCAAAGACATCAACAAATTTCTAGAGCCATATGAATTACCTAAACTGAACGAGGAGGACATACACAACTTAAATAAACCATTTTCAAGCAATGAAATAGAAGAGGTCATCAAAAGCGTACCAACAAAGAAAAGTCCAGGACCAGATGGGTTCTCAGCCGAGTTCTACAAAACCTTTAAAGAAGAGCTCATTCCAATACTCCTCAAACTATTCCATGAAATAGAAGAGGAGGGAACCCTCCCAAACTCGTTCTATGAAGCCAATATCACCCTGATACCTAAACCAGACAGAGACACATCGAGGAAAGAAAATTTCAGACCAATATCCTTAATGAACATCGACGCAAAAATTCTCAACAAAATTTTAGCAAATCGCATACAAATGTATATTAAGAAGATAGTGCACCACGATCAAGTGGGTTTTATCCTAGGGATGCAAGGTTGGTTCCACATTCGGAAATCTATAAATGTCATTAACCATATCAACAGACTTAAAGTTAAGAATCACATGATTATTTCAATAGATGCAGAAAAAGCATTTGATAAAATACAGCATCCCTTCATGCTCAAAACCCTAGAAAAAATTGGGGTAGTGGGAACATTCCTTAACATTATAAAGGCAATCTATGCTAAGCCCATGGCTAATATCATTCTAAATGGTGAAAAACTGAAAGCATTCCCCCTAAAAACTGGAACAAGGCAGGGATGCCCTCTTTCACCAATTCTATTCAACATCATCCTTGAGACTCTAGCCAGAGCAATCAGACAAACCAAAGAAGCTAAAGGAATATGAATTGGAAAAGAAGAACTCAAACTATCCCTGTTCATTGATGATATGATTATATACTTAGAGGAATCAGAAAATTCCACCAGACAACTTTTAGATCTCATAAGTGAATTCCTAAAGTAGCAGGATATAAGATCAATGCTCATAAATCCAATGCATTTTTATACATAAGTGATGTGTCTTCAGAAAGAGAAATTAGGAAATCTACCACATTCACAATAGCATCAAAAAAATAAAATACTTGGGAATCAATCTCACAAAAGAGGTGAAAGACCTCTACAATGAGAACTACAGAACACTAAAGAAAGAAATTCAAGAAAACCTTAGAAGATGGAAAGATCTCCCATGTTCCTGGAAATGCAGAATTAATATTGTCAAAATGGCTATACTACCTAAAGTGCTATACAGATTCAATGCAATTCCAATTAAAATCCCAATGATGTACCTTGCAGAAATAGAGAAAGCAATTATGAAATTCATATGGAAGAAAAAAAAAGCCTAGAATAGCTAAAGCAATCCTCAGTAGCAAGAGCAAAGAAGGGGGTATTGCAATACCAGATCTTCAACTCTCCTACAAAGCAATAGTAACAAAAACGGCATGGTATTGGTACCAAAATAGACAGGTAGATCAATGTTACAGAATAGAGGACATGGACACAAACCCAAATAAATACAATTTTCTCATACTAGACAAAGGTTCCAAAAATATGCAATGGAGAAAAGATAGCCTCTTCAACAAATGGTGCTGGGAAAACTGGAAAACCATATGCAATAGAAAGAAATTAAACCCCTATCTCTCAACCTACACAAAACTCAACTCAAAATGGATCAAGGACTTCAGAATCAGACCAGAGACCCTGCATCTTATAGAAGACAGAGTAGGTCCAAATCTTCAACTTGTTGGCTTAGGATCAGACTTCCTTAACAGGACTCCCATAGCACAAGAAATAAAAGCAAGAATCAACAACTGGGATAGATTCAAACTAAAAAGTTTTCTCTCAGCAAAGGAAACTCTCAGCAATGTGAAGAGAGAGCCTACAGAGTGGGAGAATATCTTTGCCAACCATACCTCAGATAGAGCGCCAATTTCCAGAATCTATAAAGAACTCAAAAAACTCTACACGAAGAATACAAATAATCCAATCAATAAATGGGCTAAAAAAATGAACAGACACTTCACAGAAGAAGATGTACAAGTAATCAACAGATATATGAAAAAATGTTCAACATCCCTAGTAATAAGGGAAATTCAAATCAAAACTACCCTAAGATTTCATCTCACCCCAATTAGAATGGTGATTATGAAGAATACAAGCAACAATAGGTGTTGGCGAGGATGTGGTGAAAAAGGAACACTCATACATTGCTGGTGGGGTTGCAAATTAGTGCAGCCACTCTGGAAAGCAGTGTGGAGATTCCTCAGAAAGCTTGGAATGGAAACACCATTTGACCCAGCTATCCCACTCCTTGGTCTATACCCAAAGGACTTAAAATCAGCATACTACAGAGATACAGCCACTTCAATGTTCATTGCTGCTCAATTCACCATAGCCAGATTGTGGAACCAACCTAGATGCCCTTCAGTTGATGAATGGATAAAGAAACTGTGGCATATATATACAATGGAATATTACTCTACAATGAAGTATGATAAAATTATGGCATTTGTAGGCAAATGGATGAAATTGGAGAATATCATGCTAAGTGAGATAAGCCAATCTCAAAAAACTGAAGGATGAATGGTCTCGCTGATAAGCAGATGAGGACATATATTGGGGGGTGGGAGGGGTTAGCATTAGGTTTAGGGTTAGGTTTAGGGTTAGGGATAAGGAGAGTGGTAAGAATGAAGGAAAGAAGGACTGTATAGAGGGAAAATAGGGGTGGGAGAGGTGGGGGGAAGGGAAAAAAATAAACATCATTGCCCTATGTAAACGTATGATTACACAAATGGTATGCCTTGACTCTATGTACAAATAGAGAAACAACATGTATCCCATTTGTATACAATAACAAAAAAGAACTAAGCAGTAATAGGTGTTGGCCAGGATGTGGGGAAAAAGGTACACTCATGCATTGCTGGTGGGGTTGCAAATTAGTGTAGCCACTCTGGAAAGCAGTGTGGAGATTCCTCAGAAAGCTTGGAATGGAACCACCATTTGACCCAGCTATCCCACTCCTTGGCCTATACCCAAAGGACTTAAAATCAGCATACTACAGAGATACAGCCACATCAATGTTCATTGCTGCTCTATTCACCATAGCCAGATTGTGGAACCAACCTAGGTGCCCTTCAGTTGATGAATGGATAAAGAAACTGTGGCATATATATATACAATGGAATATTACTCCACAATGAAGAATGATAAATTTATGGCATTTGCAGGCAAATGGTGAAATTGGAGAATATCATGCTAAGTGAGATAAGCCAATCTCAAAAACCTAAAGGACAAATGATGTCGCTGATAAGCCCATGAGGACATATAATGGGGGGTGGGAGGGGTTAGCATTAGGTTTAGTGTTAGGTTTAGGGTTAGGAATAAGGAGTGTGGTAAGAATGAAGGAAAGAAGGACTGCATAGAGAGAAAAGAGGGGTGGGAGAGGTGGGGGAAGGGAAAAAATAATGAATCAAACATCATTGCCCTATGTAAGCATATGATTACACAAATGGTATTCCTTGACTCCATGTACAAATAGAGAAACAACATGTATCCCATTTGTATACAATAATAAAAAACAAACAGTAGAGCCCTTGTGAGCAACAATGACTAAGCCTAATGTGGTTTTTAGAGATCATCAAGGGATCAGAGATGAGCAATTCTTTCCCAACTAATGGAATAAGCCAATGGAAATTCAGGGAAGATCTCCCAAGAGATATTTACACACACACACACACACACACACACACATCTGACTAATGGAATCACCATTTAGCCCTAAGGAAAAGTATGTAGAGAGTGAAGTTCCAGAGTATTAGGATCGGTTACCACAGAAGTCCATGTCACTAGAACTAGCTGTCCCAAACTCAAAATTAATTTTGGGGGAAACCCTATAAGGCATCAATTTATATTTTTCCAAAATATTGAGATTAATATGGTGTGCTCCAGACACTGGAAAGGAACCAACATCTGAGTCTTCCATTTAAAGACCTGCTTTCCAAAAAGGATTAATGCAACCTGAGTGTCCTGTGCCAACCCACTGTGCTGATGTTTTCAATTAAGCCTTAGTGTGTGTATGTGGCATGCAGGGTTTCCCCTCATCCTTTTTCATTTCTTCCCTTTACTTGTGAATTACTTTCAAGTTCTGACACCTTCAAGAAGTCCTAGGGAGCTATATGTTAATAAAAGCATTTCCAAATTGACAGTAGGTGGGTAGGCAGTGAGTTAATTGGAAATGGCAGAATACTATGCTTTAAGAAAACCCCCGCCATTTCTACTTTTGTGATTTCCCTGCTGGACAGAATTCTTAATGTTCTATTTTTTTTAGAAAAGCTAATATTACTGAGACACAATATTCCAGAGAGTTTGCACATGGATGCAATTAATAAAGGTCCATGCCTGCTTCAAATCATTTAACCTGGACTTTCACATGGACAAAGGACAGCCACCTTAAACAATTACTTTTACACAAATTCACCCCACATTGATTTAAGCAAAAGAGGAACTTTAAGGTCTCTATGATGAAGAAGACAATGGATTTCTTGTTTCAGGCATGCAAGAATCAGAACTCACACAGTGCCAGCAGAAATCTGTCTCTCAGCTGGGCTTCCTCCTCTCTTGGTTTGTTATAAAGCATGGGCAAACCAGTAGTTCTAGCCTTTCATTGTTCCAGATTGGCAATGCCAGGCAAAAAGGATAACTCCTCCCTGAGAGTTCTAGATAAATTCCTAGAGCTGGTGCTCATTAGGCTATCCTGGGTCATGACTCATCCCTGATTTATCTGTGTCCAAGGGAATGGAGTACTCTGATTGGTCAGACCTAGGTCACCTGTGCCCATTTTAGTTATCTCCATTAGAAGTACATAAATGGAAGGATGCACATATATACTGCACAAGAGATCTGCTACAATTCTTTTGTGTGTGTGTGTGGTTTAGGGGATTGAACCCAGGGCCTTGTGCATGCTATGCAAGCACTCTACCAACTGAGCTACATCCCCAGCACCTCTAAAATCCTTAAATAGAAGTAGCTTACTTGTGTTTGTTAACTATGTCTCAGATGCTGTGCTAAGTGCATTTTCTCACTGAGTCTGACAATCGTCCTATGAAATTGATAAGATGATTATCCCCATTTTAAACATGAAGAAACCAAGACCTTGGCCATTCCCCCATGAGATCACCTTTTTCAGGTTGTCATTGTCCTCTTCTATGTCCACACCATACCTGTGTGCAGCAAAGACACAAACAGAGGACAGTCATTCCTCAGTAAGAACTCAGTTTGTTAAATTGTCTCTCTTGAGAATGTGACTTCACCCCTTGTACTGAATAGACCTATTCTCTTTTGCAGGCTTTGGGGACAGGGGCTCTTCATAAGAGAAAACATAGAAGGAGGTCAGTGAGACAAACTGAAAACAGTGACCCCATCACTATCATTCATTTTGAGGCCGGAGTCAATATTCACTTTCTCTCTCCTCCATTCTTCATTAAATCCCTCTCACCTTTGACTATGACCTCAACAGATCTGGGTGGCTTTCTAAAAGCAGAAGTTTCACTCAGAGGGTAAATAATTGCATAATTTGGCCAACTATGCTAAATTTCCCTCCAGAGTGCTTACACCATACTGAATTCCCAGCAGCAATGAATGAAAAAGGCTGTTTTCCATAGATTTTCCAAAAGAGTCTGTGGTCCATGATGGCATCTCTGTATAATTTTGATCTTAATTTATCTTACTATGGGTGAGATTGAGGGTTCTTCAATACACTTAAAATGTCCATTTGCCAGTCAGGTGTGTAATCTCAGGAGGATCATGAGTTCAAAGCCAGCCTCAGCAACAGTGAGGTACTAAGCAGTTCTGTGAGACCCTGTCTCTAAATAAAATACAAAATAGGGCTTGGGGTGCAGCTCAGTGATTGAGTCCTCTGAGTTCAATCCCTGGTACCAAAAACAAAAAAAAAACAAAACAAAACAAAACAAAAAAATCCATTTGCCATTTTTTTCCTGTGGTCCTTCTGTTCATATCCCTATTAAATTTTTAGAGGGGTGTTGATACCTGTCTTCCCTATTTTAGAACCTCTTTTAATTTTACAGGTAGTCACCTACTATAATAAAATTGCAAATGCTTTTTCAAAGCTGGAAGGATAAAGAAATTGGAAGAATGAGACACATGGCTATGTAAAAAGTGTAAAAAGGAGTAACATGTGTATCTGTTTGGGGGTTCATGGGACCAAGGCAGGGTCCTCACTACAAAGAAGAGTTTATCAATCATGTATAACACTGGAAAAAATTGAGTATTGAGTTTGAAATTCAAGAAAGAGATTGGGGCTAGATGCATAAATTGAGAAATTTGAAGCTAGAGTTGTAATTTGTGGTGTTTAAAAACATGAACCTGCAATTACCAACAGATTAGAAGTAGGTGGTATAAGCCTTTAGTGGCAAATGTTATACATGCAAACATACTTTACATGCTGAGCTACACCTGTACTGCTTCTCTTAACTAAATCTTCCTTTTTAATTGACAGCCACACCCTTTAGAGCAAAGAACATCTCTGCCACACTTTAGCCATATAACATGTCTAACCATTGAGGGAAACTCACTGAGTTTTATTACAATTCTTTCTAAAGAGAAATAAGAAAAAAAATGGGGTCATATATAAAGCAACATGCCAAACCATTACAATGTCTTCTGGGAAATTGGAAAAATTTAATTTGAAATTCTGGAAAGTTTAAAAAAATCAAATTCAAAAAAAGAAGAATTAGATCCTTCCCAGAAACCAGAGAAAATCTGAAGCACTGTGTGGTGCAGGAAACCCTGCATGTTTGGTTTGCAGCCATACCCTCTTTATTTCCAAGTGTCTGGAGCATCTGCTTTTACTGCTGAGATGCAAGGTAGCCAGAATGCCAGTGTAATTAAGGGTGGAAGAGATCTGCTAGCAGAGAGAAGCAGGTTGCTGGAGTCCTGGAACCAGATTCTCCCGACATCTGGAGTTGGTAATTAAACCTCTTCCAAGTGGACAGTTGTTTACATCAGTCTGGTGATCAGGCCTATCTCTGGGCAAAATGTTGTGCATTTCCAATAAGCATTACAAATATTATATGGCTCTTTGAATATATTATTTCAGGGCAGAGCCACTTATTTTCATCCTATCATTAAAATAAGAATAGTGGAAAATTCACAGACATGTGTCATATAGGGAAACTGCACTGGGGAGGTCAAGACTTCTCAATTCTAGTCTCTGTCATAACTTGGCATGAATGTGGGAAGTTTAGATGGAATGATTTTATAATTGAATAAAACTCAATGTTAGGAAGGAGAAAGAGACATTTACAAGCTATCTATTTCTACTTCCTTGATTTGCAAGTACAGAAATGAAGCCACAGCTCTGACTGAGTTCTCTTTGGGAAATAAACCTCCTGCCAAGAACAAGCATTATAGTCTCTTTTCCACCACCAGATTAAGAGAAAAGGAAACTGTCTCCACACAAGGGTCCAGTAATGCCCATGACTGGACAAGTCTGCTGTATTCTCGAGTGATAAGTTAGCAAGCTCATCTGGCTGCAGATCTGAAAACTCATTCTATCCCAGAGCTCACCTGAGTTAACTGTGATCATTCATCTGACTCGCTTGGATCCATTTTGGGAGTCAAAAGAAGGGGATACTATTGATTCATGCCTCCCAAACTCCAACAACTTTCAGCCATGGAAAACCAAATAGTCATGTCAAAATAGTGGTATCCAGAAGAGTTCATTTGAACACATCAACACCCACATGCTCATTAGTCATGATATATTTTGGAGTAAATAACCACCCCTGGGAAAAAATGGGGCCCTTAGAAGAAGGGAACAGAGCCAGGTTAATTTTCATGAATAACTGAGAAAGAACTGAAATAAGAAATTAAAACGCTGAACAGGAATGCCAACCACACTGGGGCACAGGGGAGGAACTAGAGAATACAATTGTCCAAAATCATACCAACCCCAATATTTTATCCAGAAATATTTTCTTCTCTGAGAATACACACAAACTTACTTAAAATCTAGTTGCTCCCTATTCTTCCATTAACTAGCTGTATAAACATGGACACATTACTTCACCTTGCTGAGCTTAGGTTTTCTCAACTGTAATACAGATTTACCTACTATTTATTTGTCGCTTCACTAGTACCAGGCACTGTTCTGATAAAATAGAACAATGCACATTGTGTAGGGTCTCCTCCTTCATGAATGAGTGTGCCAAATGCATTTAATGACTTAAACTTCACAATAATTCTGAGATAGCTGTGATTATATCCATTTCGCAGATTAAAAACTGAGGTACAGTGAAGTTAAGTAATTTGTTTGAAGTCACACAGCTAATGATAAAGGGAGACAGGATTTAGACTCAACCATTTTGATACAAAAAATCTCTTCTACACTTCTCTCTGGTGTTTCACTACACTTTAAGGACAAAGGTCAGTGAGGACATGTTTAGAAACAAGGGGAAAAATATTACTTCTTAACTACTGGGCTAGGTTGTCACTCTAGAGCCCACTGGACTCCAGAGCTCAGACATTTAACCCCAAGAGGACCATGAGTAAACAACACATATTCACTCTCAGAATAAAGAACTTTTCAAATCACAGAATATCTTACTGTCCGCAGTAGTTAACATACATACATCCAGAAAAAGATGTGTGACACACACGCAGGACACAAAATCCCTTGAACCAAAGGGAAATGTAAGAGCTTATTTGACACTGATAAAGGCTGTGTACTTGCTTCCTGTGACTGCTGCAAAAAATGACCCAAGTTAGGTGGCTTAAAACAGCAAAAATGTATTGTGTCAGAGTCTGAAGTCAAGGTGCCCCAGGGTTATATTCCTTCTGCTGATGCTAGGAAGCAATCTATTCTTTATCAGCATTCCTTGACCCATGACAGGTTGCCTCCTCCTCTTTCTCTCTTTTCCCTTAGAAGAACACTTAGGATAGCATTTAAGTTCTACCTGGATAATACAAGCGGAGAGCATCTCAAAAGGCAATGGCTCTCTTTTACAGGTGGTCCCTACTTCATGAAGCCAACCAGCTCACACAGACACCAAAAGATATTTATAAGATGAAAGCATTCAGTGCTACAATCCTAAAAAAGAAAAAGATACACTTTGTGCCACAGTTCAACTCTCCAAATCCCAAATTTTACAGTTTTCTAGACACTTCCTAAATCCATGACTCAGGTACCTGGTAATCAGGATAAAGGATTACACACTTAGAATAAACAGTCCACCCCTCTGCCGGGCTAAGCCCAGACTGAGCCTTTCAGGCAAGGCCATCCTTCAGAATAAGCTGAGGCTTTGAGGCATGAGCCATCTTCCAAGAATACTTAAGGGGACTAAGCATGATGCCAATTTGCAGTTTCTCAAATGTGCTACTGATCTCTGTTTGCCTTTGTTCAGGACAAATGGCAGCATTCAGTAAATGTTCAAAAGCTGCTCTAACACTTCACAGAAGAAGATCTACAAGCAATCAACAAACATATGGAAATATGTTCAACATCTCTAGTAATAAGAGAAATGCAAATCAAAACCACCCTAAGATTCCATCTCACCCCAATTAGAATGGTGATTATCAAGAATACAAGCAACAACAGGTGTTGGCGAAGATGTGGGGAAAAAGGTACACTCATACATTGTGGGTGGGGCTGAAAATTAGTGCAGTCACTCTGGAAGGCAGTGTGGAGATTCCATAGAAAACTTGGAATGGACCCAAGTTTGACCCACCATTTGACCCAGCTATCCCACACCTTGGCCTATACCCAAAGGAATTAAAATCAGCATACTACAGAGATACAGCCACATCAATGTTCATAGCTGCTCAATTCACAATAGCCAGACTATGGAACCAATCTAGATGCCCTTCAATTGATGAATGGATAAAGAAACTGTGGTATATATATATATATATATATATATATATATATATATATACAATGGAATATTACTCAGCCATAAAATATGATAAAATTATGGCATTTGAAGGCAAGTGGATGAAATTGTAGAATATCATGCTAAGTGAGATAAGTAAATCTCAAAAAACCAAAGGACAAATGATATTGCTAATAAGTGGATGATGACACATAATGGGGTGTGGGAGGGGTTAGTATTAGGGTTAGAGTTAGGGTTAGGGAGGGGGGCAAGAATGGAGGAAGGAAGGACTGTGTAGAGGGAAAAGAGGGGTGGGAGGGTTGGGGGAAGGGAAAAAATAACAGAATGAATCAAACAACATTACCCTATGTAAATTTATGATTACACAAATGGTATGCCTTTATGCCATGTACAAACAGAGAAACAACATGTATCCCATTTGTTTACAATAAAAAATAAAAATAAAAATAAAAAAAATTAAAAAACTGCTCTATCTCAACCTTTGTTATATTCAAATTGGCTGTGAACTTTCCAAAGAGAGTGCATGCAGGGTAATACTCTGACAAAACTCAGAAAACAAATCTCCAAGCTGGTGGCAGTCAATCTGGGAAGAAATCATAAGTGATACACCAGTCCAAAGGCACCCACCAGACATCAGTTTAGCCCCTAGAAAGCTTGCCTACAAATAGAAATTGAAAGAGAGTAGTGGAAATAGCATCTTCTCTGGAGGAGTAAAGGAACTAAGTATAGTAGGAGATGGAATATGGCCTTCTACTAATCCAGGCTCCATAATTAAATTCCAGAACCATGACAGCAAAGGAAGACAGTATTCAAAAATATCAGGTGTCTCCTGGAGAGTTTTTTCCAGGCTTTTGTAAGGCATTAGGCCAATAGTCTGGGGATGAAAACATAGGTAAAGCTCTCCAAAGGAGACCAGAATGAGCTGGTGCTGCTTTTCTAGCCATTTAGCAAGTACTGGCTCCTAAGTGGATTTAATTTCCTCCAGAATACTTCAGCTGCACACGGACTTTGTTGATGAAGGGATGGTCACAGGCACAGAGCAGTCCTGGCAGTACAAATGACTACCCGCCTGCCTGTATCAACATACCTCCCAGCTACAGTGCATCTCAAAACTGGACCAGAGAGATGACTTCAAAGATAATGCCCATGTGACCCAGCCAATTCTTCAACATTTGCAGAGTGGCAGCATGAGGTACTGATGTGCAGAGCTGGGCTCCAAAGTCAGATGGACCTGATGGTCATTCAGGACTACAACTTAGTATCATGTGATTTTACAGAAGTTACTAAATCCATCCAAGCTAGGGGATATTATTCATCTGTGAATAAAGATTGTAATATAGCCAACATCAGAGCAGTATTGTAAAGAATAAATGCCTCTGTGATGAGGCAATCAGCTCACAGCATGGGATATGGTAAAAGACTTCAAATGATATTAATCACTATTAAAATAATGATGATTAAATGGATAAAACATGGATGTGGCCATCAAGAGAAAACACCAAAGGCTATCCACGCATCAAAACTCCTAAAAAGGAGGGCCAGGAGCACTTGGGGTTTTTGGTTTCATGATTTTATTTCATTGACCCAAGTTGGGAGGAGTCTTGTCTCTTTCATCTAGTCTTGGCATGCAGGTAGGAGAACAAGGGTCACATAACTAGCACAGAGAGAAGCTGGAGCTCTCAGGGAGCCACATGCTCTGTTCTCTCATCTAACCCCAGATATGCTAGCTTCAGGCACAGTTGAAGACATCACCAACTGTGCTCCAGAACCACTTCATTCTGGCTTCCCCTTTTTGTAGGGTTTTCAAAGAAGCAACCTCCCAAGTCAAGAAAAGGAGTGTGAAAGAAGGCCCCAGCTGCCCAGAGCAGCTGCATG